>NC_073746.1:65903365-66002982 GCF_029784135.1 Toxorhynchites rutilus septentrionalis | reverse complement strand
AACAGTTTCACTGTGACTATGCCCAAATTTGCGATGGTATGATTCAACTAGCAACCTAGTTACATAATGGTCCTTTGGCAGAATTATTGGCTTCCTCGTTTCGAAAGGCACACATAGAGCCTCGCTTATACGGCTATCGGATCGAATAACTCCATCTTCATCTAGAAACGATGAGAGCTTGTACAACACACTGTTTTTATTCAACGGATGTATATTTTGATTTCTCTGGAGTATTTCTACTTCAACCGAATAACTTTCTACTTGAATTTGTCGGTACACATAGATTTCCGATTTCTCCAGATCTGCGTGCAATATACCTCCGAATTTGTTTGTCTTCGATGGGTCTTTGAGGCCATCTCTACAGATTCGGGTGAAGCAATAAATATACGCCACCGTTCTTATCAATCGCTCAAATTTAGAAAAGCGCTCGAAGACGATGAGCGATTCTACTCTGTAGTGTTGATGAACACGACTTACACGAATTTCTTCTGATGTTTCAAATAAAATACCCTTTGAACGAGGCCAGTTTTCTTCGCTGTCATAGAGAAATGCCAGCGAGAACCAGAGCTAGACACGGAGTTTTGATTCCATTTAGTAGCTTCATCGGCCACATTCAACTGCGACGATACCCATCTCCATTCGGCCATAGTAGATTCATTCAGGATTTCTCCTACACGAACAGCAACATATTGTTTGTAACGGCGGTGGTCAGAGCGGATCCATGCTAGGACGGTACTAGAATCAGTCCAAAATGTGCGTCGCTTGATCTCTAAGGTGTGGTTCTCGGCGATCATCCTCGCTAGACGAACTCCAATTACGGCCGCTTGCAACTCGAGTCGGGGCACGGAAAGACACTTCACAGGGGCAACTTTGCTTTTCGATGATACCAACGAACATCTAATCCTTCCTCGCTCCACAATACGAAAATATGCTACACATGAATAAGCTTCTTCACTTGCGTCCACGAAAACATAGAGATCTATTTCGTCGTAGCTACAACGCTCGTACCTTTGGAAGTAACAACGCGGAATCGTTATCAACTCGAGACTTCGAAGATTTTCCAACCAGCGTCGCCATCTATCGTAAATTTCGTTTGTCACTGCCTCATCCCAGTCTGTGCCAGATTTCCAAACTTCTTGAAGAATGATTTTCCCTAGAATTATCACCATTGATATCAGTCCAAGAGGATCGAAGAAACTCATGACAAAGCGAAGAATTTCCCGCTTTGTAGGTGTTGAATCACGTTCGAAAAGACTTTTAATTACATCGTTATCTCCAAATGTGAATCGAAAGACGTCTTCTTCCGTAGACCACTTCAGCCCAAGAACTCTTCCACACACGTTTGATTTGTCGATGTTGAATTGCTTAGAATGTTCTGTCATATTTTCTCCTAGCCGCTGCACCACTTCCTTAGAATTCGACAACCAATTTCTAATTTGAAATCCTGCCCTTCCGTGAACAGTCTTTACTTCTGTCGACACCTCTACTGCTTCATCGACACTATCGAAACTGCCTAGATAGTCATCCATATAATGGTCTTCTATAATTGCCTTCGATGCTTTCGGATATTGATGTTCTAATTCTCTGGCGTTCAAATTCTTCACAAATTGTGAACTACATGGGGAGCATGCTGAACCAAATGTTGCCACATCCATCTGATAAACATCGATGGAAAGCGATGAATCGTCCCTCCAGAGGAACCTCTGCGATTGACGATCAGACTGGCGAATCAGAATCTGGTGGAACATTTCTCTGATATCTCCACTAACTGCGATCTGTCGTTGGCGGAACCGGAACAGGACTCCGGGCAGCGATATCAGAAAATCTGGTCCTTTCAAGACCATATCGTTAAAAGATATGTGTTCTGTTTTAGCGGCTGCATCCCACACAAGGCAGACCTTATCCGGCTTATTCGAATTTACGACTACTCCCAATGGGAGGAACCACACACGTCGGGGATCCGATGAAGTTTCTTCCTCGGCTGTTATTTTGTGTGCATAACCCTTTTGAAGGTACTCTGCTATTTGCGCTCTCACTCTGTCGTACAGTTGTGGGTTTTTATTTAATCTATTCTCCAAACAATGTAGCCTGCGTTCTGCAGTCAACCGGCTGTCAGGGAACTCCAAATTGTCGTATCGCCAGAGTATACCTGTCTCGAAACGACCTGTTGGAGTTCGGGAAGTGGTTTCTTCCAAAATTGTACGAGCCCGTTGATCATCCACAGATTCAATAGGACGAATAGCGGACACTCCTGCCCCCTCGATATTAAAGAAATTTTGTACGAGGTGGTGCAAGTCTTCGTCCTGTGATCGTGCGCATAAGTGCACGTGTCGATGTTCGTAACTATTTTCAGGATCCCGCACGCTTCCGTGAATGGACCAACCCAGTCTTGTTTTCGCTGCCACCGGTTCATTTGATCTACCTTCTCTAACTTTAAAATTGGTGATCAGATGTGTATTGTTTAAACCAATAAGTTAGGATGGTACAACGTTATGATAGTCAGCCACTGGAAGCCTACGTAAATGTTGGAATTGGTTCTGCATATCACTGCATTTTAACGTCTGTGTCGGTAAGTTCAAATTTCTTACGGTATGAACATTTTTCAATGGGAATTGTTTATTAATCCCACGACCAGATATTTTTAACTGTATAACACAGGAATCGGATTCTCTCCTAGTAACGTTTCCGGTCCATTGTAAGCAAAGGGAATCTACCTTACCCTCTACTCCAAGCTGATCAGAAAGTTTTTTATCCATCAATGTTAACTCCGACCCGTCGTCCAGAAACGCGAAAGTGTCTACGGAAACATTTTTCCCATAAACGGTAATGGGAATTATTTTAAAAAGAATGCACTTCCCCTTATTATGATGGATCGTGACTGTTCCGGACGTCGCTGCTTGTTCATCCAAATTGGTTCTATCGCGTGATTTGGTGGAGTGAAGGAGTCTATGGTGCCGATATTCGCAGCCGTCGATCCCACAAACAAAGCTCTTACAAGGTCGCTTCCCATGTGGTACCAAACAACGACGACACAAATGATGCAACTGAACTGCTTTCCAACGACTATCGACATCAAGTTTTTTGAATTCAAAACAGTCCTTAACTTTATGTCCACTCCGTTGACAAACTGGACACGGTTTCGGCTGACTGTCTGAAGAACCAAATGTGCTACTGTTGTTTTCTATCGCGTGTGCATTTATGAAACCCTTCCCTTTCGCCTGCTCATACTTTTGGGAACTTCGTACTGCGGGCGGAACTATATGACTGACCGCCGAGACTATTGAAGACATGAACTCTCCCAACGTTAGTAAATCGGGCGATACGATTTGGCGTTGGTAAAGCGCCCAATCCAATCGTATGTTTGTTGGCAATTTATCCACTAGTTCATTAAGCAGCATTGGATTTTTCAAAAAACTATCCATCCCCACTGCTTTGAGATGAGCACATAAATTTTGAACGATTAGCCCGAAATTCAAAAGCGTTTCCAATTTGTCCGCCTTTGGCGGTGGTGTTGATCGTACTTTAGATAAAAGATCATTCGCAATTATCTCCGGTCTCCCATAGAGCGTATACAAGGTGGAGAGAACATTCAATACCGTTGACGGGTGTAACAGGAAACTTTTCACCGCGTCTAAAGCACTGCCCTTTATACTCCGTTGCAATCTCATAAGATTCTCTGTGTCTGTATAACCGCATATTTGTGTAGAGTTATTGTAACTGGTCACGAAAATTGGCCAATCGGACGGATCCCCACTGAAGACTGGCAGCTCTTTAGGTACAACGTGGCGAGCAGCCAATTGGTGCGCGCTGGGCCCAACGATAACATTAGCTGGTGAATTTGCTGCTAACGAGGTGGAAACAACGGGTGAACGGTGATTAAGGACAGTCATACCGGGTGTTTCATTATGACCACAAATAACTGTGTTTTGCATTGCTCTTGGAGCGACGGAGGACGGGTGTTGATTTACATTACATGCATCGGGTGTTGAACAAGATAGTGGTTGGCAATTTATAGGGTACATTGATTGTAGCGGCGGGTTCACAGAAATTATTTGTGTATTTTCTGTATACTGACCTGCACTCGGTTGAACTCTGGACGTTGAACAGGCCCCCAACAATGGACGGGGTAGGCTTACCTCATTCCTAATTGGTGATTGTACATTGATAGGCTCTCTTACAAGGTCGCGTCCCATCTGGGGTACCAGGGGCGGGGGATGTGCTGCTGCAGATTGTGTTGCGTTACACGATGATGATGTCGGCTGATTCACTTGCTGCTGGACTGCATCGTTGCACGCATTGGGTAAGATCGTAGGCTGGAATCGTCGTATCTGAAGAATGTCCTTTGACTGCGCAGGATCCTGCTGCGCTGTTGCTGACTGCATCTCGTTTCTCGGGGATGTGTATTCTTGTTGACGGAGCGGTTGTCCGGGTAACGTCATTGGTGGAATCTGCAATTCGGATGATTGGCCTTGGTGATGAGAAAGTGGCTGTTTCACTTCAGGTGGAAGTAATCTATCCATTTGATTTTCAGGACGCGGTGTGCCACTAGTGGGTTTGTCTGCTAGCGACGGGACAACAGTCGGGATAACCTTATTTCCGGAGACTGCTTCCGATGTCTGATTCTGCTGACCGTTTAACCATTGTTTAACTTTGCTGGTCCCACTCCTTGCTGATCTGAGGCTTTTAACGCTTTCGCCATCATTATCCTCGATCAAACTCTGCATCATGGTGTACTTCTTCGATAAATATTCCTCTTCCATTCGCTTCCTTTCATTCCTTTCCTTTTCCTTCTGCCTCCTTTCCTGCTGGACAGCTAGTTCTCTGACTGCATTTTCCTTATCTCGCATTTCCTTCTCCTCTTGTATTTGTTCCTGAAGTAATCGATCCTTTAGCTTCTTTTCCTCTTCCAGTTGCTGTAACTCCATCTGCACTACTGCTGCCCGTTTGCTGGACGACGAAGATTTTCCGAAAATAGAGGAAGCTTTTGTCATTGGAGCCGAACACGGCTTGCATGTAAAGCTCCGCGTCTTCACCGAATCATCTACACCGGCGCAGGAGTAATGATACCACTTCAGACATTTCTCGCATTCCACCATGTCTTCCAAAGAATCTGGCTGAGAACAGGTGTTGCAGTTTCGCGGTGTCGAATTGAGGTTAGGTTGATCATCTTTCTTCGATTTCGGGTATGCTCCTTGTTTCATTTTTCGTAAGGACATAGCTTTATTCCCACAGGTGAGATTGTCGAAATAATCCTCACAAAACGAGAAAAAATCTTAAAGATTTTGTTGGAAACACGGAGTGTTTACAAATCTTTCGAACGACCTTAAAAGCAAAACGCGTTGCTTCACGTTTGTATCGCTTTAAGCTGAAATGCGAATTCATTTATTATTTAATTCATTATAAATATAATAATATTTACATAAACTTCTCCGTAAATAAAGTACAATATAATTTGGAAATAAATGCTGCTCACTCGACTATCTTGTTTGCTTATGGCGTTTGGTTTGTTTATTCCGGATATACCCTTGACACATCGTTACATATGTCTGTTGAACAGCCCACTGTTGGTGATATGGCTGTTTGATCTGCCCTACGGTTTTCTCTGGCAACAGGAACATACGATCAGATTCTACAACACTGTTGCAGTGTTGGAGTCGATGTTTGAATGCATCAGAAAAAGGCAGTCCGAAAGCAGAAGTATGGAGACAAATTTTTCAAAGAACATGAAGGTCTAATATAGACCAGGAATAACAGACTACTGCAGGTATTCGACGAATGATATTTTTTTCAAGTATCACATTCTATTATTTCTTCGAATTGACGAGTGTAAAGGGTAAAGTGTATTGGAATCTTTGGAAATTAAACATTGCATGTTCTGTTTAGTACTATATTCTCTTCTATTTGAGCTACAGAAATTGTTGTTTTTTTTGACGATTTTTACAACAAGTCGGAGTACTTTTTTCAAACTTCACAATGTTAGAATGTCTGAATTATATCCATTCTTTTAAGTTTTCTCTCAAAAAAATTATAATAAACAAAACTTTATTGGAGTAATAAACAAAACTAAGGCGGTCTTCGTAGCCTAATTGGTTGTGTATCTGCTACTAAGCGAACGATCATGAGCTCATAACTTAGGGCCCTCAATTGACCATTTTTGTGTGTTATTCTAGCTACTACGTCCACACAACAATCATCATGTGACGGTAAGCCCAGTCCCTTACTGCTCACATTACGGTCTGCTGCATCGATAATTGGTACTATTAATAACACAACAATGGAAGCCTCATATCAATAGTCCCGCTGTATATGGTCCAACTGTGAAAATTCGAGCAATAGGAATATTCTTACGCCGAAAAAGTCGACATGTGTATCGATAAGATAGGAATACTCTTATGCCTGAATGGCTACTGTGTAATATACAACAAATATCGTGGGATAAAAAAACTTTATTGCTATTTTTTGTTGGAAAATTTCAGCAATACGTTGTTTGATATATGTCGATAATAATCAGATTTTATGAGACATTTGAACTGATCTTTTTGTGCTTTTCAATTGTATGTTAAACACATAAAAATGTGCAGAACTCAACTATTTGTTCCCTCCCAGAAAAGTTAAAAGGAACGTTCTCTTAAAATTTTTCCGAACTTCCCCCTTTTGTCGTATTATATTGCGCTTATAATTTATTTTTTGTCAGACGAGCCTAATCATATCAATAAATGGAAACATACATATAAAATGAAACGCAGTACAGATGTGCAAGAAGATATAGTTACACGAACCCAAAAACTGATTAATCGTCTGATTCTCCAACCACAGTGTCATGTTGGGTCACGTTGGCTACTAAAATATGAATTACGAACATGACTGCAACTAGTTGAAGCCAATAATACTTCACAGCAGCAGCTGCTCAACGTTCAACGTGTACATAGTCCCCCTTCCTACACATACAAATTGCTGGCAATCTTCCGTTCGCATGTTGAATGGTGCTGAAAATAGTTGTGTAGTCAGGATGTAGGTTAGCTTCTAGATTGATGCATTAATTAGCGTTCCCGGGGCCGCTAAATCGTGGCAACCGTAGTCGACGATCTAACACATCTGTGATGACGTTACCTGTTCGGATTGGTTTTTTGGAACACTGGGTTTGCCGCGAATTATTCACACCTGTTTTCATCCAGCAATCAGCATCGAACGAAGCAGTGAGAATGTGGTCCTATGATTATTTGTCGTTTTTAACGCTCCTTCCCAGATATTTCCATCGGAAGGACCACTCGGAGGTTTTCACCCATCCCAATTCCCAATGTATCGTATTTTTAGCTCCAGCCTTGAACTTCAGCGATCCACAAGTCGTGGAGAAGTACAACAACGGCAACAGCGAAACCCAGGCGATAAAGAGCCACACACCATTGGAGTGTTATAATTTGCCGAGCTATACGCTCCCATTACGATACGATGATATACATGGTCCTGTTTGGCATGTCGGAACGAACCCCGGAGTTGAAGGTCAACAAGCGCCGCAGAGAAGGAAGTGAGCGAAGCAAGCGAACCGAACTGTGCTGTGAAAGCGTATCATTAGCAGGTTTTGGAATTTATTGCCTCCTCGAAAGTATGGCCGAATGAGTTGGGCTACCGTAATTTATCCATTGCGTAGTAGCACTTCGCTCGAAGATATTTTCACTAGCAAATGATTCGCCTGATGGAGGGTTTGCTGCTACATGATGATTATACGACAACGTAGTTTGAACAACAACGTAAACAATGAAATATGGTACATTTTTCTTAGTAATTATGTATTTATTATGTAAATTTATTGATGTTAATTTCGTTCGTAAATCTCACAAAAGAAAATCTCATTAACTGGCTTACTGCGTGAATCAATACTGAAGAATATCTAACAGTGATCAAATCCAAACACTTCACTCTGTTTTATATAAATTCGTTTAATTTGACTATTGCCTTTTACTTTTGACGTAGGATTACGTCTTTCAGGAGCATATTGGAGGTTCAAATTGAAAAACGAAATCGATCGCATCGTGAAAATTGTTCAGTTTCAAACAAATTGCTAGGTTATTTCATGATGGATTTATGAAATTTTGACACCAATCGGTTTGGGCACTCCATATCAAATATTACAATGGAGAAAGGAATATATTTTATGAAACTAAGTACCACACAATTGAACAACTATACACATCCGGATTTGGCTCCGTTTCCTTGATTGATTCTCGAGTTATGCTGCCTTAGGGAAGGGGAAGAGTGTCAAACCACCGTAGAAACATTTATTGTCCCCTAAAACCTCCATATGCAAAATTTGGTTACATTTGCTTGATTAGTTATCGAGTTATGCGGAAATTTGTGTTTTATTCGTATGATAACCCTCCTCTAGAGAGGTGGGAGGAGTATTGAACCGCTTTAGAAATGTTTCTTGCCTCCTAAAGCCTCCATATGATAAATTTGGTTCCATTTGCTTGATCAGTTCTTGAGTTATGCAGAAATTTATGCTTCATTTGTATGGCAGCTCTCCCTTAGAGAGGGGGGAGGAGCGTCTATTTACTATAGACACGTTCCGTGCCCCTTAAAACCTTCTCATGCTAAATTTGGCTCCATTTGCTTGATTAGTTTTCAAGTTATGCAGACATTTATACTTCAATTGTATGACAGCCTCCCCTTAGAGAGGGGGAGGTGTATCTATTCACCATAGAAACGTCTCGTGCCTTTTAAAACTTTCACATGCCAAATTTGGTTCCATTTGCTTGATTAGTTTTCGAGTAATGCAGAAATTCGTGTTCTTTTTGTTCGCAACACATAGCTCACCTTTACATATACGCTTGAGTCGTATAAGAAATGGATGGAGATAGAGGACGAACAAAATCATCGACATCGGATCTCCCTGCCTCACCGATCTCCCGAGAGAGAACTCTGGTGAGAGATGTCCGTTTATCAGTAATCAGGACTTGGATGGTTCTGAAATTCGTTGCAAAACCGACAAAGTTTTGATTTAGACCGAGGGATAGAATCGTTCGGTGCAGGAAATAAAGCGACACCAGATCGAATGCGTGGTCTAGGTCGTAGGAGATCAATTTCCCTCTCCTTTTTCTCGAGATGATCTCAGCTATTCGGTCTTAAATTGCGAGAGTGGCTTCGTATTTCGAGTTTCAACTTTTCTGCGCGTCGCATGGTAGCCGATGAAATTACTGAAATATGAAATGGAATATTCTAGAAATCTAGCAACTTACTAATCTTGAAATCTTGAAAATTACCTTGCATTTTTAGCTCCTATAGCAACGTTTTTCGCACTTTATTTGTTACTTTCCATCGAACCTTCAAGAATGGAAGACGTACTACAGAGAACAGAAGGTTTGTTCACAAACCCCACGTATTTTTCATTGATAAAGGGTGTGTCACATCAAATTGCATCACGGAAAAAACGCTATAGAAATTCGCCCAGTAGACCGATCCTTTTGAAAATTTTAGACAGTAAAATAAAAACTATTAAACAACTTTTGGCATTTTCTTTTTATTCATACTTCGAGCCCAAGCCCGTATGCTCGCACCTTCCTCTTTACCCCGTCCATAAGGTTCTGTATAACGTCAGGTTGTAGTTTTTTTTTGAACAGAAATCCATTTTCTCTTGAAGTCTGCCTCCGATTTGACAACTTTTGGGTTCTTCCGGAGGGCCTGCTTCATAATCGCCCAATATTTCTCTATTGGGCGAAGCTCCGGCGCGTTGGGCGGGTTCATTTCCTTTGGCACGAAGGTGACCCCGTTGGCTTCGTACCACTCCAACACGTCCTTTGAATAGTGGCACGAAGCGAGATCCGGCCAGAAAATGGTCGGGCCCTCGTGCTGCTTCAATAGTGGTAGTAAGCGCTTCTGTAGGCACTCCTTAAGGTAAACCTGCCCGTTTACCGTGCCGGTCATCACGAAGGGGGCGCTCCGCTTTCCGCAAGAGCAGATCGCTTGCCACACCATGTACTTTTTGGCAAACTTGGATAGTTTCTGCTTGCGAATCTCCTCCGCAACGCTGAATTTGTCCTCTGCGGAGAAGAACAACAGGCCCGGCGTCGTCCATTACCATGCAATGCGGCTTCGTCAGCATTTCGGTGTACAGCTTCCGGGCTCGCGTCTTCCCCACCATGTTTTGCCTTTCGTCGCGGTTAGGAGCCTTCTGAACCTTGTATGTACGCAGGCTCTCCCGCTGCTTGGTCCGCTGGACAAATCAACTTGACAAATTCAGCTCATTGGCGACATCCCGGACCGAACTTCTCGGATCACGTCTAAACTGCTTAACTACGCGCTTGTGATCTTTTTCACTGACGGAGCATCCATTTTTGCCGTTCTTCACCTTCCGGTCGATGGTTAGGTTCTCGAAGTATTGTTTTAGTACTCTGCTGACCGTGGATTGGACGATTCCCAGCATCTTACCGATGTCCCGATGTGACAACTCTGGATTCTCGCAATGAGTGCACAGGATTAATTCACGACGCTCTTTTTCGTTCGACGACATTTTTCCAAATTTACGAAAAATTGACAGTGAAGCATGGCCAACGTGATCTATACACTCTTATCTGATTATAAGCGAAAGCTGAAGATATAATTCCTAAAAATTTCAATTTCTACAGCGTTTTTTCCGTGATGCAATTTGATGTGACACACCCTTTAGCTCTAAACTGTTCAACTATTCGATCATAGTTAATAGTTCATAGTTAAAAATATATACTTTACTAGCGACGAAATGTTCCAAAGCCCCTGGTATTGCCTGAATGGATTTTAACCTTAGCAGCAGGAAATAAAAAAAAGATGTACTAGGGTTGCCTACACTAATTCCTATAAGTACAACGAAAAAGTTTTTCACAGAAATTATTCTTTCTAAATCTCATCATTTCAAGCTTCATACACTGCGTTTCACAACTATAGAACCACTCATTTTCTCTGAGTTTCCAGAGATCTGTAAGAAGTCGGTTGAATTGATGCATATAGTGTAGGATATAACAACTATCTTCATTTGAAATACTGGCCATTTGAACTTTGTTGTTGTGTTCAGGCGCGAAACATTCAAAAAACGAAAACTTCAGTTTTTCATAACTATAGAACCAGATGGAAAAACTCTCACTCCTTTACAAAATTAACGTCAATTTCACATGAATTACAATAAGTTTCTATTTCGTAGGTCATCTTTAGTTCTCAATCAGTTCAAATAACCCATTCGGGGTGGTTTTGACCAAACTGTGCCATGTTGTAGTGTGTATCTCGTTCTACGCAGATGATACTGCTCGTTTAAGCTCTTCAAATTGTATTCATGATTACGACGCGAAATATACATTTGGTACATTTTATCATAAAGGTATGATCCCGGTGATCTTCTCAGGTTATCCATGGTTACATTCCGGATGTTTGAATGTGTAGAAAGTATGTGAAAAAAATCTAAAATTGATGAAAAAGTTCGACCCAATGAATCATGAAATAGAGTGTCGAGGGTCGTCGTGTTATGAATTATATTCGATTATCAGGAATTCATTTAGTCGTGTGCCGCGTTCATAGAATCACGTCACTTACTACAGTGAATCCTGATTTTTCTTAACCATTCCCACTAACAACTATTCTTTCCTTGATAAACGCTAGGGAACCACGCTGTAGAGGTGACCCTTCTGGCCTTCGGGCGGTGAATATTATACTAACATTCCTTCCCTTCCCCTGGTGACTGTAAGGACGTGGCCGGCGTCGTAATTGACCATTTCAAGCTCGAATCACCGAAAATTGCACAACAAGAATGATTTGCTAGTCCCAAGCGTCATTCTGTTTGTTCTTTGTGCAATTTGGTTGGTTCAGGTCAATCACGGAGAGCAACTACGAATTGTACAGTCTACCCAAGCTCAAGCTCAAGAAATTTCTTGTTGCTGCAAAGATTTTCTGCCATTCTTCCATCAGATTTTCTTGTTTTGAATGTTCTTAAATTTTTCACTCAAAATGTTCCCACGAATTTTTAATGAAGCTAAGATCCGATGCTTGGGGAAGATAAGAGAGTGTTGATCGAAGAGTGTTTTGGATCTTGTTTGCTCTCGTCCGTGAATATGGCTTTTGGCCATAAATCTTTCACTTTAAATACGTGTTTTTGGGCGTATAATATAACATAACAGTCGATTTTATTCATAACTTAAAAACGATAGAAATCACATCGCTGATTTTTAGATGTTTTTTTTTAAAATCTCAGCCTACAAGAAAAATATTAAAAAGCGTTCTCTATCTTTAACCACGTAAACTATAGAGAACACATACAATCAACAAGTCCAATTGTGTAATAATTTTTCAAAGAAGACTAGCTCATTGGTTTCAATATGATGTGTCGAGCATCTGTGGTTAAAAAAGTTATGATTTTTTGAAAATAGTCATTTTTGGAAAAAAGGGAAAAATCGATTTTTCGGACCATCGGTTAAAATCGAGGACCACAGCATTGAGTGTCATATTCAAATTCAAAATTCTTTCCGTTTCTATTCAGCACACTTTCGTGTAGGATCGAAGATTGTTCTACCTCACATTCAGGAACCCATCCAATTCCGTCTGTGCTACGAGAAAAAAAATGGACGACACATTCTGTCAGAAGAATTTCAATTAAATGCAAACTATGTCCAGTCGCTTAGGCTGGTGTCATTTGGAATGAGCCCTTTTCTCTTCCCCCTTGTTTTGCTGTTTGGATTCAACTCATCCACCCCCTTCGGGCATCCTTTTTCATCAAAAAGCTATTTTCACACAGTTTCTCATCAATTTCTGTTCTCGATTCCAAACGAGCGAATGTCAAGGAAAAACAAAATCTGACTCGAACATGGGGAAACCTACTTGCGAGAGGAAAAAACCCCTATAGTATAGTTCCCTCGGAAGCACGGACGCCTTGTGTTTCGTTATCACAACGCAACCACATTTTCTACTCCTACCGCCGCCCCGAGCATAAAATGCCATTTGCTTTTCCAATTATACCACCCCGTCTGTAACTCTCTCTCGTGCGTAATGCGCTTTCTTATCCCTCGAGGGGGAGGAAGCGCTCGTCGTTCCGAAATGACCATCGCCATCATCGTTTGGAGGGTGGGACGAACATTTTTGGAATTGTTTCCGCGACACGAACGCTAGACAATGGCATGGCACTGAAATGAATAGTTCTGATGAGACGATTCCCTCCCCCTCCTCCTTCTTAATGATTTATGCTTGCTCGTTGGATTCCACGCGTTTTGGGGGTAAGGATTGGACAATAAAGCCAACACGCCCACTCGTTCCGGTTCTTATGCTTCGCGCACGTGTACTATGCAAATACCGCTGTCTGTGGCTTGAATTCCAATGCTTCTGCGAGGAGTGTCACCGGACGGAGAATGACGAACGTAGAAAATGGGGTTTCGTTCAAGTTTCCACGCCGCAATTGTTGGCGTGTTTCGCGAGTTTCGAACGGAGTGTTTTCTGTTTGATCTGCATTTACCGCGCTCAGCGCTCAGAGCTAAGAGCGGGAGATTGTTGGTCTTTCTGTCATGGGAAGGTATAGAAGAATCGAAGGCAGTCAGCCTCGATTTAAGTGTTGGTATCAGCTCGTAGGATAATTTTATTATTTCGTAAGCTATACTAGGAAAGGTACAGAATCTCTTTATCAACATTTGAAACATGGAAATGCATCTAATGGGCAATTTAATGTCGAATGGCAGATCGATCGATCATTTTAAGTTTGAATGCAATTTTGTCAAACACTCTCGGTATTAGAGACAAAATATTCCTCACGGAGGAAAAGATTACTCTGATTGAAGAGTATTTATTGAAAGGGCTAACGTACTCCAAGGCTAACCTTAATTGACGAATTTCATGCCAACTCGACTGGCCATTGCACAATGGTCCAGGAGATGCATTTAAGTGGAAATTAGCATTTAGAGCTCGACAGTTATTCTCTAGACAAAAACTGTCTTAGAAAAAGTTGTTACTCATGATAGAACGCTCGCTTTTATGTTGTGAAAAATAGGGTGACCAAAATTTTCGATGAAATAAAAAAATCTAACTTTCATATCTTTATAGATATAGATAACATAGTTCGACAATGTTGTAACTCCAATTATTTGAGACATTTTTGTAGAAGAAAGTTTTTCTCTATCTTTTGAAATAACCGATATAGCGCCTTTTTTCAGTAAGGGTCACTATGAAAAAAAATGTTTTTTTGCTCTAACTGTTATGTTTCAAATTTTACATGCAAACTGTCTTCGAAAGACTTTTAGAGCTTACTAATACAAACATTTTTCGATGCAGAACTTGTCAATATCTCAACTTTACTCAAAGTTAGTGATATTTTTTTCCAAAAAACATGCTCTTTTCATTTGTTTGTAAGTTATTTTTTGTGTTTGAGTAAATTAAAATTGAAATCATGAGTTTTTGGGTAAAAAACCATCAATAACTTTGAGTAGGATTAAGATATAGACAAGTTCTTCATCGCAAAATGTTGGTATCGATAAGCTCTGACAGTCGTACGAAGACAGTTTTGATGTAGAATTTGAAATATAAAAGTTAAAGCAGAAAAAACACGTTTTTTCGTGGTCACCCGAATGCAACTTAGGAAAAAAGCGTTAAATCGATTATTTCAAAAGATAGAAAAAAGCTTTGTTCTACAAAGTTGTTTAAAATAACTGGGGCTACAACATTTTTGAACTATGTTTATCTCTACCTATAAAGATAAGAAAGTTAGATTTTTCATTTCATCGACAATTTTGGTCACCCTATTTTAATAACATAAAAATGAGCGCTCTATCATATGTAACAATTTTGTCTAAGACAGTTTTTGTCTAAACAATAAATATCTTCCACAAAGTTGTTTTAAGCACCTTATATCTGAGTTGCATTAGGGTAACTATGAAAAAACTGTTTTTTTTATTCTAACTTTTATATTTAGAATTCTGGTGCAGTCGTCGAATACAGACGTTTGTTTTCGGTAGAAGTGCTCGTTTAAGAAAAGTGCCATCTCATAAGTAACCGGAAAAAGATTCAACTTTTAATAAGAAACAAACAGCACAACACGCATATTTTGGAAAAAAAAATTGTAATCAAGTGAATTAAAGTGTGCTGTAAGCAGAATTCCAATGTTTAAAAAGTGATATGCCATGTATTTTCACGTCTTGAGGTGTATTGAAATTTTTGTGCAGGAGAACGGGTGCTTGTGTTTGGCATCGGAGTTTTTGGGAAATATAACGGGATGTGTCTTCTGCACTAGTGAACTCGGTAGAATATGTATAAATATACCTGCATATACTCTAGACAAACTAAAAGATGCGTAGTTTGGTGCTCTTAAAAATTGGGCGAAGCCATTTTTTTCGCTTCGGGTGTGTTAGTGAGAGTTCGGTTAGATCGTTTCGGCTCGTTCCTAATCGTGTGTTTGTGATTTACATTTCCCCTAGCTTCGTCTGACCGATTCAGAGTTTTTTTTTTTTATCTCATTTATTTATTTATTAGGCTCATTAGCATTTTAGCTGTAACAGATATGTACATGTACATATGTTTATGTTTCTATAAATTGTAAATTACACAGTAGTTAGTAGTAGCCATTTAGGCGTTAAGTTTTTCTGTTCCATTACATTATGGTAAATTACACAGTAGTAGCCATTTAGGCGTAAGGGTATTCTTTCTGTTCATCCATTGTTTAGCAGACCGGACAGCGGAGACAGTTGATATTGATCATTGTTGAGTTATTTATAGAACAGCAGCCCGATGTGTCTTGCAGAGCAGAGCAGTTGTATGGTTGAATTGATCTTATTTCGACCGTGGATCGATTTCCATCGCTGATGATGGTTGCGTGGACGTAGTTATTCTATAACAACACAAAGATGGTCAATTGAGGGCCCTGAGTTTGAACTCACGATCGATCGCTTGGTAAGCGATCGCGTAACCAAGTGGCTACGAAGACCCCCCGATTCAGAGTTGCTAATGAATATTTTTCTCGTGCTTTTAAACGAATTTAATTTTGATAAGTCCGAAACTCCTGCATCGTAGTGGTGGTGAGAGAATTATTGTCATGGCTTGCTGGGCGAGCGGATACGTGAGCTAAGTATTATGTTTTCTCCATCTCTCTAACATGTGTCGTTCGATTTGCAGTTTTGTTCGATGGTAGATTCGAAGTGGGGAAAGGTGTTCTCATGTATATGTATGTGTTTTTTTTCTGTTTTTTCCTGTTGCAGCTTTGATTTTTATATGGTGCGTCATCTTTCGTTCCGGAGTTGGATTCTGAATTCGGATTTTGCATGCAGAGTGGGAGCTGGGGTGATGGATGTTACTGTTGGATTCGTTCTCCGGTGACAGCATGCGGTCTCGTGTTGAGAGTTGAAAGCAGGATTCTTTTGACGTAGGACTACGTCTTTCATTTCTATACCGGGGTGTAAAACCAAAGTTTCGAGAACGAAAGCGTTACGCTGGAGACCGAGATTTTGAGCGTTAATAGCTCTTAAACAACTGAACGAAATGGTATGATAAACACTTCATTTGAAAGATAAAATGTCTACGCGTCATATACTTGTTACTTTTTCATCCAAAAACTTGTTTCAATAGTCTTAAAATTGCTTTCAAAACAGGCTATTGAAATCAAAAATCGGTATATAAGCGAGCGCCGCTCGTAAACCCACTCAGTTATGATTGAACAGCGATTGGAGCATGTTGTCGCTGTTGTTGTGAAGCTAATTTCGTTTATCATGAATGCGCTGATGAACGGTGTCACCAAGAGCCTGTTTGTGCACCTAAGGCCAAAAGGGAATCCATCAGGAGGAGAGTGATGCCACGGTTCCGCTTGAAACATCGGAGCAGCCGCCACACACACGCACACACACATACACGCGCGGAATTCTCGTTGCTATCATCGTTGCTGGAAAATAATCTGCCAGTTCCCCTGGGAATTGAAAAATACATTCATGCGAAGTAGTTTATTTTAATGTTTTCTATCCATATAACACTGCAACCAAATACATTTGGTTTTGTTATTTTTCAATCAATCGCAATTAACAGGAAAGCTTCTGAATATTTTTCCCCCATCAGTGGAAATTTTCGTATCCAATATTGGATGCATAACATGAAAAACGGAAAATGTTTCACATCGCGAAAATCAAGTCATTTTCGAGCGATTATTTGCTTTCTACTCATATAATGCTTCGACCAAATACATTTCGTTTTGGATTTTTTCAATCAAGTGCGATCAACGTAAGACCACGTCTTTCGGCAATTTATTAGAGGTGCAATGAATCTTTAGGAATTCCCGCTCTACGCGCACTGGCAATCAATGTGTACTCAACAATTTCTCAAACTAGAAATGGGTGTTGTGAGAGAGGATTAGCGAACGCGAAAACGACAAATGGGAGAAAGATACGTTTGGAGGTTGAAGGAAATTGGCAGAAAACTTCTTCATTCTATCATTCAAATAATGTGATTCATACCACATCGTTTTGCCAGAAAGAGATTATTAATGCTCAAAGGAGGAATCGAGTCCTCCGAGGAAATTACCCAGCGCAAATTAGAGTCGACTATCGATTGCGGCATTCGTACACAAATAATTTTATAATGCAGTTTCACCAAAGTGATTTCTTCGGATATATTCACTACATCATGTCATGTATTTCATATTCTTCATAAGGAAATACATATCCATGGCACCTATCGGTAACGAATTATTATCGAAACCACGATTTTCGCTAAATGCTCCTTTCAGTTCGGCCTGTAAAAAACTTTCTGTACTCTAATCCATCAAATTTGGAGCCCTGAAAAGGGCCGTTGATTATATGCTAAGCTAATATAGCACGCTCTCCTCGGATACGATGGGCCAGCTGGATGTCCTTGGGCATGATGTGACGCGTTTTGCATGGATAGCACACAAATTGGTATCTTCGAATAAGCCTCCTGCAGCGTCATAACCGCGGAACTTTGGAAGCGCAAGTCGGTTTTGAAGTCCTGAGCAATTCCACGAACCAAATGCTGCAAAGGTAGCTTGCGGATCAGCAATTCGGTCGATATCTGATAGCGACGAATTTCATGCGAAGTTCCCGGTCGATAGCGATGTGGCTTCTCCACCTATCCTGCTACTGGTGCGCTTATCCGAGCTGACGTCGTGTGCCTTACCACCGAATGACTAACGAGCTGTCTGCGAAAGACTAACGAGCTCGAGTCCTCACGGTGCGAGAGTAGAGTAAGAAATGAACGAAAGCAAAGGAAGCGTCATTTTATAAACCATAAAAGTATAGAATCTAAATCCCACCCTTATTATATTCGTGAGTATACAGTAAGCTTATACAATAAAGAGGGTGGGGTTTACATTCGATTCTTTTATGTTTTATAAAATGACACTTCCCTTGCTTTCGTTCATTTCTTACTCTACTCTCGCACCGTGAGGACTCGTTTTATCGGGACTAAGCAGACAGCTCGTTAGTCTTTCGGTGGTAAGGCACCACGAAAGCAGCTCGGATAAGCGCATCAGCCGCAGGAAGCGTGAAGAAGCCACATCGCTATCGACCGGGAACTTCGCATGAAATTCGTCGCTATCAGAAGTCGACCGAATTGCTGATCCGCAAGCTACCTTTGCAGCATTTGGTTCGTGGAATTGCTCAGGACTTCAAAACCGACTTGCGCTTCCAAAGTTCCGCGGTGATGACGCTGCAGGAGGCTTATTAGAAGATACCAATTTGTGTGCTATCCATGCAAAACGCGTCACATCATGCCCAAGGACATCCAGCTGGCCCATCGTATCCGAGGAGAGCGTGCTATATTAGCTTAGCATATAATCAACAGCCCTTTTCAGGGCTCCAAATTTGATGGATTAGAGTTCAGAAAAGTTTTTTACAGGCCGAACTGAAAGGAGCATTTAGCGAAAATCGTGGTGTCGATGATAATTCGATACCGATAGGTGCCATGGATATGGATTTCATAATGAAAAATATGAAATATATGACATGATGTAGTGAATATATCCCCATATCGAAGAAATCACTTTGATGAAACTGTTTACCGTTTGTCGTTTTTAATTGTTGTGAAAGTGCATTATTTGTGCTGACTAAATTCCAAGAAAAAATCCATTCCTTCTTTAAGCGTGATTCATTCTGCTTCGGATCAACGGAACAGTATGATAATCATTTCATACAAAAGATAAAATGTCCAAGAGTT
Organism: Toxorhynchites rutilus septentrionalis; assembly: GCF_029784135.1. Taxonomy (NCBI): domain Eukaryota; kingdom Metazoa; phylum Arthropoda; class Insecta; order Diptera; family Culicidae; genus Toxorhynchites; species Toxorhynchites rutilus. The sequence goes on along the minus strand of NC_073746.1, from coordinate 65,983,839 downwards.
ATATGATTGCTATTTATTGAGTCGAAAAATTGTTTCAATAGCTTAATGATAGCTTCGAAAACAGGTTATTGAAATCATTCGTATCCGTATGTAGCGCGCCCACTTGGAAACCCATTAATCTTATTGGAATGTGAGATGGGGAAGCTCATACTTACGTCTATGCATTATGCTGTACACTACAGACTTTTTTTCTCCGTACTGATTAAGAAGCCGACCGAACTATCGGTCGACAAGTCAGTCTGCAGTCGGCGGGGGCTCTTAATTTCGTTTTTGCAGGCCGAACCGAAAAAATTTCAGTCGAGTTAACTCTTTTTTACAGTAATGCTTTTGAATCCGGACACTTTGCATTACATTCAATATAATACCACAGCCATAACATTTTTTTCGTGTTGAATTTATGCGATTAATAGTTGCTAATATAGTTACTGATAGTTTCTTGATAGTTACTTATCAATCGCATTAATTCAACATGCAGAAAATGTTGTGGCTGCGGTATGGTATTAAATGTAACGCAAAGTGTCCGGATTCAAATACATTACTGTATACTTACTTCGATGTTATTCGTTTCTCTCTCAGGGTAAGCAACAAATATAATAAGGGTGGGGTTTAGATTCTATACTTTTATGGTTTATAAAATGACGCTTCCTTTGCTTTCGTTCATTTCTTACTCTACTCTCGCACCGTGACGACTCGTTTGTTTGGGACCAAGCAGATAGATAGTTAGTCTTTCAGTGGTAAGGCACACGAAAGCAGCTCGGATAAGCGCACCAGCCGCAGGATAGGTGAAGAAGCCACATCGCTATCGACCGGGAACTTTGCGTGAAATTCATCGCTATCGGAAGTCGACCGAATTGCTGATCCGCAAGCTACCTTTGCAGCTTTTGGATCGTGGAATTGCTCAGGACTTCAAAACCGACTTGCGCTTCCAAAGTTCCGCGGTTATGACGCTGCAGGAGGCTTATTCGAAGATACAAATTTGTGTGCTATCCACGCAAAACGCGTCACATCATGCCCAAGGACATTCAGCTGGCCCATCGAATCCAAGGAGAGGGTGCTATATTAGCTTAGCATATAATCATCGGCCCTTTTCAGGGCTCCAAATTTGGTGGATTAGAGTTTAGAAAAGTTTTTTGCAGGCCAAACTGAAACGAGAATTTTCGTTTGGATGCCATACAGCATCGAGAAAATTCCGGAAAGATCTAATCGTTGCTGAAAAATAATCTGCCAGTTCCCTGGGAATTGAAGAATACATCCATGCGAAAGAGTTTATTTTAATGTTTTCTAATTATATGGCGAACACAGCGACCAAATACATTTGATTTCGTAATTTTTCAATCAAGTGTAATTAGCTGGAAAGCTTCTGAAGATTATTCTTTCCTATCAGTAGGATATTTTCGTATCCAATATTGGATGCATAACATGAAAAACGGAAAATGTTTCGTATCGCGAAAATTATATAATTTTCAATCGATTATTGCTCAGTCGCCGAAATTTTCATACTCAGAGAGTTCATTCTCCTCTAGTTTGCCTTCCAAATTGCCATCGTAAACCACACCTTCTCTCGATTCAATCACGCACGAAAAACATACTGAAATGATATTCTGGTGGTGAAACCGATTCATTTTTCGTGAGGCGTCGTGCACAAATTACGTAACGCGATAAGGGGGGAGGGGGTAGATGTTACGTTACTTTCTGTTCATTAGAGATAGGAAATTGCGTTACGAAAGGGGGGGGGGAGAGGTGGTTCAAAATTCGGATTTTTAGCGTTACGTAATTTGTGCACGACGCCTGAGGACATCGACAAGACAACATCGTTACTGAACGAGCTGAACGGCGAGGGATCGAGGGATTCATTACCTGGCCTGACCTGACCTGAAATGCAATCAGTTTGTTTTAACTGTGAGGGAGCGCAGAAAAGCCGTGATACTCTCGTGACCAAGAGAGTATCAGCATCGAAATACGGTTCCTCGGGAAGACATAGAAGCAGCCGCCACACACACACATACACGCGCGCAACTCTTTTCGTTTGCTGTTTATCGAGAGGAAACCTGGAAAGAAATGATCGTTGCTGAAAAATAATCTGCCAGTTCCCCTTGGAATAGAAAATTACATTCAAGCGAGTTTATTTTAATGTTTTCTATCCATATAATACTGCGACCACATACATTTGGTTTTGTGATTTGTCAATCAAGTGCAGTTAGCAGGAAAGCTTCTGAAGATTATTCTTCAGAACAAGGTTTTTTGTATCCAATATTGGATGCATAAAACCTTGAGTCTCCAACGTAACACTCTCGTTTTTGAAGTCACCCAAATATTTATTTATTCATTCATTCAGGATGGATTTAGATTCAACTTCAAACAAATGATCTCTAAATCAACGATAGTCCTACGTCACCCTTGCGGTTATACCATAGATATAACCTACTTCCTGTTTTTTTTTCTTTTTTTAGACTTGAGATTTGGTGCTTCAATTTTGCATTTTGGTTTATACGGTGACCTTCTCAGGTTTCCCAAAAATAACTTTCCGTCGTCGCGATCGAAGTGTGATATAGAGAGTGTCATTACGAGCGTCGCTGCGTGGTAAGGGCGAGATGATTTGTATGCGAGGTTATATACACTTCATCTCGTTTTCACCGTGAGGTTATGTTCGTGATCAGGCTCAGAGTAGGTGTGATGAATAACGGAACATATCGCCAAACCGATCCGTTGGCCTTGAAGGAGTCTTCTCGGTTACCTTCTCAGGTTTCCCACAATTGAATCTCCGCCAGCGCGATTGACTTTCGATGAAAAGTACCTGCAATGAATACTAGAATATATTATTATAATATTTTATATAAAATGTATCGATTTTACAGGTTTTCCTTCTCAGGATACCTAAAGATAATCTCTGCCGCGTGTTGTAACACAGATTTTCGGATTTTTGTTTTGTCGAGAGGTCAATTTTCACATTTACATAATCACATCACTTACCGCAGTGAATCCTGATTTTTCTTAACCATTCCCACTAACAACTATCCCTTCTATGATAAACGCTAGGGAACCACGCTATAGAGGCGACCCTTCTGGCCTTCGGGCGGCGAATATCATACTAACGTTCCTTCCCTTCCTCTGGTGACTGTAAGGACGTGGCCGGCGTCGTTATTGACCATTTAAAGCTCAAATCACCGAAAATTGCACAACGAGAATGATTTGCTAGTCCCAAGCGTCATTCTGTGTGTTCTTTGTGCAATTTGGTTGGTTCAGGTCAATCACGGAGAGCAACTACGAATTGTACAGTCTACCCAAGCTCAAGCTCAAGCTCTAACTTTTATATTTAAAATTCTATATCAAAATGATCTTCGTATGACTTTTAGAGCTTATCAATACCAACATTTTGCGATGCAGAACATGTCAATATCTTAATCCTGCTCAAGGTTATTGATGGGTTTTCATCCAAAAACTCATGATTTCAATTTTAATTTACTCAAACACAAAAAATAACATAGTTTTGAAAATCACATGTTATATAGAGTGAAATCTGTTCTTTCAAATTCCGTCAACAAACATTTTTTATGTTTGCCCGAGAAAGAATGACAAACAAATGGAAAGAGCATGTTTTTTGGGAAGAAATATCAATAACTTTGAGTAAAGTTGAGATATTGACATGTTCTGGAATGAAAAATGTTTGTATCAGTAAGCTCTAAAAGTCTTTCGACGACAGTTTGCATGTACGATTTGAAATATAAAAGTTAGAACAAAAAACAGTTTTTTTCCATGTTGACCCTAACGTAACTGAGAAAAAAGGCGCTCTATCGGTTATTTCAAGAGATAGAGAAAAACTTTCTTCTACAAAGATGTCTCAAATAATTGGAGCTACAACATTGTCGAACTATGTTTACCTATATCTATTTTTATTTCATCGACAATTTTGGTCACTCTATTTTTGACAACATAAAAACGAGCGCTCTATCATGAGTAACAACTTTGTCTAAAACAGTTTTTGTCTAGAGAATAACTGTCAAGCTCTAAATGCTAATTTCCACTTAAATGCATCTCCTGGACCATTGTGCATTGGCAGCACCATCTCAGATTGCAGTGAAACGTTTTGGCTGTAAAGACATTTGTCGTTTAAGCATCTTTGCATACGTCCTCTTGTTCGCGAATACGCGTGACCACAGTGCAAGTCAGAAGAATTTTCTTTGACGAAAAATCTCCCCATTAGAACGGGAATCGAACCCGAACACTATCATGTGGGACGCTAACCACTCGGCCACGGGAGCACTCAATCTTTGCATACATGGAATATTAAAAAAATTGTTCACATTTTAAAAAGTGCCAAAGCTTTTTTTGTCTAAATTTTAACAGATATTTCTTGCACTATACTGCCGTTCTACGCATAGTTGTCCCATGTACCAAAATCAGCAACTGAGAAAAACGCAATCAAAGTTTTCTAGCATATTTGTCTTCCAGAAACTTTAAGCATTCCAGTTTAGCAATACACTGGGTTTTTTATAAGCAGAAAACTATTTTTTTTTATCCCAACAGTTTATTTTATTAGGCTCATTTAGCAATTCAGCTGTAACAGAGCCGAATTCATTCGTGTACATTTTTTTATCTTAAGATAACTTTTGTTGTATATTACACTGTTACCATTTTGAGGCGTAAGAGTATCGCTATCTATCGATAAACATTTGTTTTATCTATAAACACAGTAGCCGTTTAGGCGTAAGAGAATTCCTAATTCTATCGATGCACAACACATGTCGCCTTTTTTCGGCGTAAGAATATTACTATTGTTCGAATGTTCACAGATGGGCTGTTCACAGCGGTACTGTTGATATGAGGCTTCCTTTGTTGGGTTATTAATAGTGTCAATTACCGATGCAGCGGACCGAAAATGTGAGCGGTAAGGGACTGGGATTACCCGCACATGATGATTGTTGCGTGGACATAGTAGCTAGAATAACACACAAAGATCGTCAGTTGAGGGGCCCTAAGTTATGAGCTCATGATCGTTCACTTAGTAGCGGACACGCAACCAATTAGGCTACGAAGACCCCCTATTGTTTAATGAAACGTGAACAGATCCCCTCACTTGAATCAATCACTCTTCGTTATGGGCTTAAAAATTTATGGTGGGACAGTTATGCCTAGAACATCAACATGGGACAATTGAACTTGATGTTGTTTTTTGAAATACTGGAAACAAACAATAAGTTTTTTTATGTTTTTTCGAAAGATTGTGCATAAAAACATCGTTTTATGATGGAAAGAGGGATCTGCAATACCTTTGCAGAATATAAATCTCATTGTTATTAGGCCTTCACTAACAAATTGTACACGTGTTCTGTTAAACTTTTTTTGTTTGTTTCAGAATTAGTTCGTTCTTTCAAATCAGAAATGAGTTCATTAGCTTTGCTGAAAGCGTGACATAAATTTCTTGTACTTGAACCGATTCATTTATTATGGATCTACAAAAAATATCTGGCGGGACAATTTTGCGTAGGATATCAACATAGGACAATTGGGCTTGATGTTTTTTAAAGCTGTGAACAAAATATACCTTTTTTGGTGTTTTTTTAAGATTAGGCATAAAAACATCGTTTTATGAAGAAAAGTGATAATTGTCAAAAAGTAATGTGGGACAACTATGCGTAGAACGGCAGTAGAGCATCTACAAAATTTTGGTCAAAGAATGAAACTAAGGAAATTGTTTAAATTTTCATCAAAAAATTCCAAAACAATCAATGAAATATTTCAAACCGCAGGTGTAATGTTCCCTTTTTTCGGTTGGGGCTCAACGTTTTAAAGTACAGAATGAATGGAATAGGACTAAAGGACAGCCATCTAGCTATCGACTAGACAGTAGAGAGATTTTCCAAATGGCAGGGAGTATAGTTTCTCCAGAATTCATCATTATACAAGTCACAATCTCGCTCCAGCTTTCTGAATGCTGATGTCAGACTCAGCTGATTTGCTCGATACAAAGGTAGAACAGGAAATAGATATCGCACACAGTGATGCAATTTTGTTCAGTGGAGGCACCGCATCCATTCAGAATACATTGAAATTTGAATAATATTACGAAGAATCACAAAATCTTTGGATTATTTTAACAATGCTTTGCAAATATATCGAAAGCAGGGATTTATCTTTTTCGGCCGATCAAATACATTTCAAGCCGTCGCGTCTTGAAATATGAGAAATATTAGAGAGAGCTTTACGCGAAGCGAAGAGTCTATTTAAGCTGATCTCAATCTTTTATTTAAAATATCCAGTTATCACACAAAAAGTGTGGAAAATATTTTTTTTGACGTAGGACTACGTCTTTCGATAATGGTGCCAAATCAGAAAACAGGTCACGTCTTTATGAAATAAAGTTAGGGATAATAACTATTCTCACTACGAACCGTATTCTGATGATTTGTATACCAATTGAATTGGATCTCCAAAATTTGTATGATATGCTAAACATTATGATTAACATTCCGTGAACCGGTTAGAATAATGGAAATCGGAACCATTCCCCTTTTCCTATACATTTGCTCTGAACATTTGTATGCTTACCTACCTTAACGGTCAATGACGGCCAACTAATGCATATATATATATAAATAAGTTATTCGCGATTTGAAATCACAGTCTCAATTCAGCTAGCGAGCAGACATCATTTATTCCTAATGCTGATATTACAAACAAATCCACACACAGTTCGATACATGAATGAAAAGAATGGAAGATATTCCAAAACAGCGGTGCAAATTTTGTTCGGTGGAAGCAGCGCATCGATTTGCATTTCGTTGCGTCTGAATTTCCCTCCAAAAAATCGTTGACATACACATGATACACGTATCAAATGTATCGTCCTGTTACGGGTAATGAGTGAGGAGAGGGGAAATATTGCGATTCAAACAACGTTTGCTATAAAGTATGCGTTTGGTTGTTTTCCAATTTTGGAAACTACAACTATAGGCCTTGAGAGAAGTCATTTTTGAGCCTCGCTACCACTGCCGTCTGGACACTTCTAGCTATATGACTGATGAATCATGTCTGAAGTATGCGTTTCACCTTCTTGGTTTTTTTTTTGTTTGCGGAGACTTTAAATCTAATCATTCGTCTCCGGCGGTTAAATTAAATAAAGGGTGTGTCACATCAAATTGCATCACGGAAAAAACGCTGTAGAAATTTAATTTTTAGTAATTATATCTTCAGCTTTCGCTTATAATCAGATAAGAGTGTATAGATCACGTTGGCCATGCTTCACTGTCAATTTTTCGTAAATTTGGAAAAATGTCGTCGAACGAAAAAGAGCGTCGTGAATTAATCCTGTACACTCATTTCGAGAATCCGGAGTTGTCACATCGGGACATCCATAAGATGCTGGGATTCGTCCAATCCACGGTCAGCAGAGTACTAAAACGATACTTCGAGAACCTAACCATCGACCGGAAGGTGAAGAACGGCAAAAATGGATGCTCCGTCAGTGAAAAAGATCACAAGCGCGTAGTTAAGCAGTTTAGACGTGATCCGAGAAGTTCGGTCCGGGATGTCGCCAATAAGCTGAATTTGTCAAGTTCATTCGTCCAGCGGACCAAGCAGCGGGAGGGCCTGCGTACATACAAGGTTCAGAAGGCTCCTAACCGCGACGAAAGGCAAAACATGGTGGGGAAGACGCGAGCCCGGAAGCTGTACACCGAAATGCTGACGAAGCCGCATTGCCTGGTAATGGACGACGAAACCTACGTCAAAGCGGACTTTCGTCAGCTGCCGGGCCTGTTGTTCTTCTCCGCAGAGGACAAATTCAGCGTTCCGGAGGAGATTCGCAAGCAGAAACTATCCAAGTTTGCCAAAAAGTACATGGTGTGGCAAGCGATCTGCTCTTGCGGAAAGCGGAGCGCCCCCCTTCGTGATGACCGGCACGGTAAACGGGCAGGTTTACCTTAAGGAGTGCCTACAGAAGCGCTTACTACCACTATTGAAGCAGCACGAGGGACCGACCATCTTCTGGCCGGATCTCGCTTCGTGCCACTATTCAAAGGACGTGTTGGAGTGGTACGAAGCCAACGGGGTCACCTTCGTGCCAAAGGAAATGAACCCGCCCAACGCGCCGGAGCTTCGCCCAATAGAGAAATATTGGGCGATTATGAAGCAGGCCCTCCGGAAGAACCCAAAAGTTGTCAAATCGGAGGCGGACTTCAAGAGAAAATGGATTTCTGTTCAAAAAAAACTACAACCTGACGTTGTACAGAACCTTATGGACGGGGTAAAGAAGAAGGTGCGAGCATACGGGCTTGGGCTCGAAGTATGAATAAAAAGAAAATGCCAAAAGTTGTTTAGTAGTTTTTATTTTACTGTCTAAAATTTTCAAAAGGATCGGTCTACTGGGCGAATTTCTACAGCGTTTTTTCCGTGATGCAATTTGATGTGACACACCCTTTATTACCAAAGTAGTCGGTTTAGGGGGTCTTCGTGTAGCCACTTGGTTACGCGTTCGCTTACCAAGCGATCGATCGTGAGTTCAAACTCAGGGCCCTCAATTGACCATCTTTGTGTTGTTATAGAATAACTACGTCCACGCAACCATTATCAGCGATGGAAATCGATCCACGGTGGAACAAAGATCGATTCATCCATACAACTGCTCTGCTCTGCAAGAAACATCGGGCTGCTGTTCTATAAATAACCCAACAATTATCAATATCAACTGTCTCCGCTGTCCGGTCTGCTGAACAATGGAAGAACAGAAAGAATACCCTTACGCCTAAATGGCTACTACTGTGTAATTTACCATAATGTAATGGAACAGAAAACTTAACGCCTAAATGGCTACTACTAACTACTGTGTAATTTACAATTTATAGAAACATAAACATATGTACATGTACACGATGAAAACCCGGCTCTGTTATTGCTAAAATGCTAATGAGCCTAATAAATAAATAAATGAAAAAAAAAGTAGTCGGTTTATTTAAGAAACACAATCAAACTGGTTTCTTGAGATTCGTCTCGGCTGAAAATGTTGTTTAGGCTTTGACGACCGAGAATGTCTTTTAGGCTATTGCGTCTAGCTCGAGTATCTTTGGTATGCTGACAATCCAACTAATATGGAGGATATGGGAGCCGCATTACAGGAAAATAAGAGTTGTTCTGTTTTGTCATTTAGGTAAAAGTGAGTATGTTTAAGGAGATTTTTTTTAAAGTATGCGTTTGTTACTTGATTCAGCTTATATGGAGTTGAAAGCATCTATAAAATAGACAAGGGTGAAAAAAATGTCACACTGCATTAGGCGAGTGGTACAAATCATTTGACTCAGTGAGTTTCTTTTTTTTTAGTTTCACTATACAGCTATTCCATGCCAAACCGATTTAGTGGTTCTCAGATTTTCGTCAAAAGTGGTAACTTTGTTTTTTATCGCAAAACATTAGACACGTATTTTATAATTTTTTTTATTAGGGTGCTCATTTTCATTCAAGAGTGGTCCGAAAAATCATTTTTTTTCACTTTTTCCCAAAAATGACTTTTTTCAAAAATCCTTAACTTTTGAACCAACTTAAAACCGATGAACCGATTTAGATGATCGAAATATCAAATTGAAGCAGATGAGCTAGCCTTTGATTTAAAAATATTCAACTTGCAAAAGAAATGGATTTTATTTTCGTAATTATTGATTGTAGTCGTTTTTGTTGTTGAAAGTTTTGTTTCAACACCGTTTGCTTTAAAGTTCGAACATCTTTTCTGCACCGTATCCTTACACCGGTGTATATGCCCAATTTTAAACCGCGTTCGAATCATGTTTGTCTGCTTTGCTTTCTCTGTTGAGGCGGTGCGATTGGGGACGTGCTGTTGTTTTTATGCTTTGCTTAGAACGAACGAAGACAAAGCGAGCGCTAGAATTTGATCTGTATGTGGGTGTGTATAGAATGAGATGCGCATCACACAAGTGAGAAGAAATGTTTAGTATCTGATTTCTGCGCCGGGTACATTTTGCGCTGTCGTGCTTATGAATTTTGTGCTCTTCGCACCAAGATAGAATACGAGTTTTCCTTGAGCGCGCGCTGATGAAAATTAAACTCAAGCGCAGCGCTGAGTTTGTTTTCTGAAGACTGGTTTTCATGGCTTTGGACTAGAGGGCGCTATATTTTTTTATATTTTTTTATTTAAAGCTGAGGATTTTTTACATAACATATCTCGATATCAGAGATGCTATTTTTTTCGTTTTTGAGTTATTATTTAGCAAATTTAACATGTTTTAAATCTTTGTTTATGGGAGTATTCTAGTGTAGAGAAACGAATTTCGGGCGTTTTTTCGAGCTCCGCAAAAATAAACCGAAGAATATTTTTGTCGATCATATAAATCGGTTTAGTAGTTCAAATGTTATGAATTTTTACAAATAGTAATTTTTGGATAAAGGGGGAAAATGATTTTTTGGACCACCGGTTAACTTTGAAAAATCATAACTCGAAAATGAAAAAAGTGGCATCTGTGATATCGATAATATATGTTATGTAAAAAAGCTTTCAAAAAAATATATTTAAAAAAAAATAGCGCTCTCTATCTTTAACCGAGAAAACCATGAAAAACAAACTCAATCAATAAGTACAAAAACTAGAATCCAAATTTTTCGCAAAAGTAATATTAAAAAAAAAATCAAAAATAAAAAAAACTGAATCGGTCCAGTAGTTCAAAAGTTATGAGTTGTAATGAAAAATTGGGAAAATTGTTTTTTTCGAACCATCGATTAACTTTAAAAAAACATAACTCAAAAACGAAAAAAATAGTATATATGATATCGAAATAAAAAATCTTCAGCTTTCAAGAAAAAATATTAAAAAAATAAAGCGCCTTCTAGTCCAAAGCCATGAAAACAATAAAAAACGACAACAATCAATAATTACGAAAAGAAAATCCATTTTTTTTGCATGTTCAATATTTTGAAATAACAGGCTAGCTCATCGGCTACAATCTGATATGTCGATCATCGGTTCTGAATTGGTTCAAAAGTTATGAATTTTTGAAAAAAGTAATTTTTGGGAAAAAATGGAAAAAATAGATTTTTCGGACCACTCTAAAATGGAAATGGGCACCCTAATAAAAAAATATAAAATACGGGTCTAATGTTTTGCGATAAAGAACAAAATTACCACTTTTGACGAAAATTTGAGAACCATTTGAGCGTCATAACTAACATGCCGGGTGTTCGGGTTCGATTCCCGTTCTGGTCGGGGGAATTTTTCGTCAAAGAAATTTCCTCCGACTTGCACTGTGTTCACGCGTATTCTAGAGCTTGCCACTCAGAATGCATTCAAGGCGTGTTATTTGGCATAGAAATCTCAACTAAGTACTAATAAAAATGACGCAAGTAATACTACGTTGAGACGGCGAAGTTCCTCTAGGAACGTTAGTGCCATTGAAGAAGAAGAAGAAGATATCGGTTTGGCATGGAATGGATAAATAGACAGTGTTCAGCCAACGCCATATGATGAGGCTGAGACTTAGTATGAAAATTAGAATATGTTATTGAAGGCTATGATAAATTTACAATAAAATCAAAATGCGAAATGTCGAGGATTTTCTAAACGCCGTACCGAGTTTTGATTGGTTCGATTTGTGTTACTCAAATTAAAACCAGAGTAACAGCGGAATACGATTCAGATTAGGTTGGGGAAAAAGTAATCCATTATTTTTGGGTGAAATTAATAACAATTTTTTATATACTTCGGATGGTCCGATTTGGGCCAAACATACACCGTTTTGTAGTAAAACTTGTTGCCATTCTAAAAATAGCTTCATGATGTCTCTATCATAGAAGTCTTGGTCCTTATTGGCGAAAAACTAAAGCAGTAGATTTTTACAATCTTCTCTTGATCCAAATTTCTTATACCTCTGGAAATTTTGCAATGCGAGGGAAAGATGGTAATCACTTGGTGCCAGGTCCGGACTTATACGGAGGATGCATTAAAACATTCCAATCAAGCTCTCGGAATTGTGTGGCCTTGCGCTGTCCTGATAGAATACAGCACCTCTTCTGCTGGCAAATTCCAGATGTTTCTGGTCAATCGCTAGCTTATCACGGTCAATTTGTTGACAGTAAAGATCTTCATTTAGTGTATTGAATATTGTATATTGCGTTAGAAAATTACGTAAAAAACAAGCATCTTAAATTTTTCAGTTTTTGTAGTTGTTTCAACTTTTCTGTTTACTTTTTTCATGTTAACTGCTAGAAAAAGTAAGAATCTACAATAAATAGTTGAAAAAATGACATTTTATGCACAAATATTCATTCAAATTAGTATTTAAGTAGTGTTCGGAATTCAGATCAAATTTCTATGCATGATTTAAATTCCGAACACTTCATTCTAAATGTAAATTTACTGGACTTTTATGTTATAAATAATCGGATAATAACAGCCTTTATATTTTTTGGGTTATAGGCTTTATTTTAGTATCATTTGCAGCCTATAATTTATAATATTAAGCATTTACAACAAAGTGACAATCAAAACCAATGATAAAATGTTTGCGTTAGCAAATTCCGTAAAAGACAAGCAACGTTAATTATTCAGTTTTTGTAGTTTTTTCAACTCATTTGTTAGCTGTTTTCATGTTAAGTGCTAGAAAAGTAAGAATCTACAATAAATGGATAAAAAGTATATTTTATGCTGAAATATGTATAATTAAAATAAATAATAAAATTAGTATTGATGTAGTATTCGGAATTTGAATCGAGTTTCGACGTATGATTCAAATTCCGAACACATCATTTTAAAATGAGAATTTACTGAACTTTAATGTTATAAATAATTGCATAATGAAAACCCTGCCATTCTTTGGTTTATAGGCTTCATTTTAAAATAATTTACAGGTATTCACAAATTGGGGTACAAGGACAATCCAATTCTGGGGCAACAATATAAACTACAATTTGTTATAAAATACAAAGTACAAAATATAAAAAAAATCATTTTGTTAACAAATTTTTGCAAGCTCTTTTCTTGCCATACGCAAATCTGAGGCGCAAACCATCGAGAGAGAAATTTATTTTCTTAGTCAGGTTTTCAACTAAAACCACAATAACAAAACCGGGGTTCTGAAGTAACAGGTCGGACTCGATTATATACTGATTCGATTATACAGCCATTCCATGCCAACCCGATATAGTAGTTCTCCGATTTAATTTTTTTTTCCTAAAATGACTTTTTTCAAAAAATCATAACTTTTAAACTACTGGACCGATTCAGATGATCGACATATCAAATTAAAGCCAGTTAGGTGGTCTTTTTTGAAAAGACAATACACCTGCAAAAAACTTGAAATTTATTTTCATAACACGTATTTGTTTTTTATACTTTTCATGGTCTTGGGAACAAGGGCGCTATATTTTTTATATGTTTTCTTGAAGCATATCCATATCCAAAAATCAGAGATGTGTCCTTTTTGGTTTTTGAATTATATTTTTTAAAAGTTGATCGATGGTCTAAAATAACATTTTTTCCCTTTTTTCTCCAAAAATGACGTTTTTTAAAAATTCATAACTTCGAACTACCGAACAGGTTTGGATAATCGACACATTAAATTGAAGTCAATGAGCTAGTCTTCTTTGAAAAAATATTGAATTTTCAAAAAATGGAATCCTATTCGTATAGATCTCGTCTAGTCGCATATGAATATCGAACGAAGACTAAATCATGTTAACTTTAAAAAATAATAACTTGAAAGCGATGAAAAAAACACATCTCTGATTTTTGGATATGTTATGTAAAAAATACTCAACTTTCAAGAAAAAATATAAAAAAATATGGTGCCCTTGGTCCCGAAACCATGTAAACTAATAAAAACGAACACAATAAATAATTTCGAAAACAAAACCCAATTTTTTTGCAAGTGAAATATGTTCCCAGAAAAGACTAGCAAATTCGTTTTAATTTGATATATCGATCATCTGAAACGGTAGAGTAGTTGAAAAGTTATAAGTTTTTTAAACGAATGCATTTTTGATGTTCGGAATTTGAGACAAAAGTGTTCGGAATATGAATCAGTGACATAAATGGTGTTCGGAATTTGAGACAAATGTGATTAATGTAATTTTTAGTTTTTCACCATGAAAGTATATTTGTAAATAATTTTTTTAAGTCAAATGAAAAAGAAGGCTCTATTGTATCCAAAAATCAAATTAATTTCGTGAAAAAGTACCATTTTGAGTGATAAGACATTGTGTAATGGCCATCAAAGCTTAAGTGTTCGGTATTGGAGAAAAAAACGGTATATGCAGACTGGAATGTGTTCCCCCTACCCAGACTTCTTAAAGAAGTAGCCTGTGGAAATCGGCATTGCAAACACATGCAAGTCGGGGGAACATATGTTTCCATATGCGTATATGCATACCAAAATGTGTTTCCTCAACACAGACTTCAAAACCCAGAAGCCTGGGAAAATCGTCATTGCAGAAAAATGCAAACTGAGGGCACTTCTGTTCTCACATGCATAAACAAATTGTTCGAAAAGAGTTTCTCTCATTCATTAATTTAATCAATGAAAACAAATGATTACTAAATCAAGGATAGTCCTACGTCAACCTTGCAGTTTTATCATAGATAACCTACCAAGATATATCTTTTCGGATTTCGAGCTACAGTTTATCAGTAAGTTTGTCCTGAAATACGTCTTTTAGAAAAATTACTTTCTAGATTTATTTTATTTAGACACGCGTGAAATACTCAGCTTTAGTCTCTATCAGAAACGCGTACAAAGTTTCATCCAAATCGACGATGATTGAGTCTAATCGATTCGTCATTTGGTGTAGAATTACTCAAAAGTGGAATACTTCCATGCGATTTTTCCTTTTGTATCCTTTTTTGCCAATCTCACCCGTAAATGTCTCGTGCTGGCTCTAACCCAAGGAACATTAGCGTCATAAGCTCGAACCATTCTGCTTCGCTCCCTGAGAGGCGATTAGCCACACCAAAAAGCGTATTAGTTAATATTTACTTTCCGGCGAGGATTTATTTGCAGTTGGACCGGTCGTCGTCGTCGGGCTCCGTTGGGCGGGGGCGGGCGGTCTAAAAGCGAAGGGACGAACTCATAACAGAGCCCCCCAGGAGGACACTGAAACAGTGTGGTTGTTGATTCACGTGATTTGGCTTCATTCCACAGCAATTTGGCTTTCATTAAGCGGGCGGGTGGTTCATCGTACGGCGATGATAAGCACTTCTAGAGGTAGATGGTGGGAAGCGAAAATGACCCCGAAGCCAATCTTGATTACTGGGGGAAATTAGTTTAAGTGCAACTGAAATCTGGGTACTGTGCGAAGTAATCGCTCCACCACACCAAGGATTTGCATTCGCTTGGTTTTGATGAGGAGTGAAAGTGCATTTGATTCGCATTCACCGGGTTCGACTATCGTTTAGAAGAAACGAAATAAAAACCGTTCCAGCAATAAAGCTACTGGCAAGATCAAATGGATTAACTAATAAAAAAAACCCCTTATCATCTGAGGCTACATTCTAAATATTTTACGGAAGACAAAGTTTTCCAATATTTCGTTCTAATCATGACATCTCTTATAGGGCAACGCTCCACGAGAATATAAATACTCAATAAATCTGAACATAACCCCCACAGGACCTTATTAATCTGAATAAATGAATAAATATGACCCTTTAAAGTACTTCTGTACAATTATTGCAAAGATTCTCGGAAGTATTGGACATTAGCATTGATTACCCTAGAATTGGGAGAATGTATTACCGCAGGTCGTCAGTACAATGCAGCCTCTATGCTCTAGCTACGTTGTCCCAGTTTGCGTGTTGTCCCTGAGTATCCATTAGCCGCACCAAGGGCAAACTACACAAAACTCATAACATGGGCAGTTTTTTCTGTGTTACCCCCAGAGGCTAGCCGGGGCTTCGATCAACATGTGCCTCATGACGGTGGCCTTGATTCGCGGTACCGTGCTGCAGCATCCGCCGGATGAAGCTCGCGCACGATTACGGGGACCAGAGGGCAATGAGCGAAAATGAAAACAGGAATAAGGATGCCGAGGAGGAGGATGCTGTCATAATTTATGACTTTATTTTGCACGATTTCCTCTGTTATTTTTTTATGGTGATTTTTACGAGCCCCTCAGGAATTTGGGGCCCATGGGAGGACGGTCCAGTATCCCAACCGTGTTTGTGTTCATTTGGCGAATGTTTGTAGAACCTATGCAAATTAAAAAATTCCCGGTAAAATTTCCATTTTTTTATTGGGAAGCAGCAGCCGCATTGCGGAGAGCGGCGGTTAGCGATTGGAGGAAGGATTCGCTTCATTTTCTATATCAGCCAAAAGTTTAAACGGTGTTGTTTGCCAAAAGTCTTTGGGCCGTTGGGGAATAAATAATACCGTATTACCGTTATTCACAATATTCAATCGAAGTTCAATGCTATACGTAAGAATTAGAGGATACTTTAGCGATAATATTTGAGTATAATACATTGTATTTTGAAGGATACATAAATCAGTATTAAATTCGCTCTACATATTCGTTGGTCACTACGTAATTTCGGAATTTAGGTAACGGTAGATGGATAACTTCAATAGTTCAACACAAAATATTAGAAACATGATCTCAAAACCAATCAATTTGCTTCGTCTGTCCTGAAGCAACGGGTTACAACTTACCAATTACTTCGATCCCTTGCGTGGGAGAGGTCACCCCAAAACCGATAGATGTATTTCATTTCTTTCTACAATTACGATTAATTTTAATAGCTAAAACGTAAACTGAACCAACCGCATCAATTATCGATCTACCCACGAGTTCTACTGACCAACTACATCAGACTCATTGCCCCTTTCTCTTCTCATATTGGCACCAAACACGCGAGCTTCGCGTGACTTCGCGTCACAACAAAACAGCCACAAGTTTGTTGCCGCCGATAAGCTTGATTCCAATAAAAAAAAAACAATGAAAACAAATGAGACACGATTAAATTTTGTTGCTATGTAGTTTGCTTCATTTTGCCTGTATTTTTTAATCTAAAATTTGCGGGATTTTCGATGTTTTTGCGTGCCACACTGATATCACTGTTATTGACACTTTTTCCAGGTTTCATTAATCATTTGTGCATTGATTTTTTTTATATAGAACTCCCGAAAAGACATAAATAGTGGTTTCGTTGTCCATTCGAGAGTTTCATACCAAAAACAACACGTATATTACTCAACAACTGTCCCTTTCGCTTGATCTGGCGTCATATGACTTCATTGTATCCGATAAAATACAAAAAAATAATTGAAGAATATTTAAGAACAGGGCCTGGCTGAGTAAGGAAGTAAAAAGTGCCCCCAAACCGAATCACCAGCTCTGTAGAAAATATTGTATAGGGTATCATCAAATAAGAAATTTTGACAATTTTTTTAATCTCTAATGAGGTTCACCACAGATTCTATAGTAAAAAACGTACTTTTCAATTTTTTGTACGCCATTCTCGATAACTTCGAGATTAAAATTAAAAAAAAAATACTGGAAGTGCGTCTTAATATGGTGTATCGAGAAATATCATCAAAAAAATTTTTGATCAAAAATTTAGGTACTGAAAAAAATTTAAATATTCATTTTCAAATAATATTAATTTTATTCAAATAATATTTTTAGAATTCCGAGACTTACATTATTACAGATTACAGGTTAAATTTTAAATTATTATTGTATTGTATTCGTGTATTCGTAAAAAGAACCCCAAACCTTATCACCAGCGCTGCAAATTAGAAAATTAGATAATTTTTCCGAGGTTCACTAAAAGAGCTACGTTTTTATTTTCACGATATTCTCAATAGCTTGGAAAAGAAAATATGGATAAACGGTTTAATTGTGATTTAACATAACAATGTACAAAAAGCTAGAAAATAATTAGGCAAGTACCAGTTAGCAGTTATTACACCTCTCCTTCATTAGTCTAGGGCATTGATAAGACTAAAAGAAAATCGTGGGACATATGATGAAGTCGCTAATTGTGGATAATGGAAATCCAACGTGCCCCAACGTGTTTTTTTTACTTATTTTATTTTCTAGTTTTTAGTACATTATCTGTTTCATTAGAATATTTCTCTATAGTAAAACCATTGTACTGTATTCTATCAGTCAAAAAATTTCATTTGATACCGATATTGAGTGGATTGCAGAATATACATAGTGTGTTCTCCAAGTCAAGTTTGTTCGTTTGGTACACATATCTCAATTAAACTTTTTTTTTTTTGAGATGACATGGAATCAGCTACTTTGTAGCGGCGGCCAAATCGTATATTTCAAGATAAGCAGTTTTAAAATGACAGCAGAGATAAAGGTATTTTATAAATTCGGTCAATTCCTATTGGTAAAATTTCTATTGATGTGGGACAACCCTACAGACATACAAACATACATACGAACAGTTCAAGCTAAATAAAACCGTTTAATAAAGTAATTTGCTATTGCGGCCATCTCGGATTTGGATTTTTCGTGGTCTACTGTGATCTACATTCCAAGCCCTTTCATTTGATACCCATATCAATCGGGTTTTGAGAAAATATGCAGCCCGCCATTTGTTAGTGGCAGCCATCTTGGATTTGCATTTTTATAAATAACTGTTCTACTAGTCAAGCCCTTTCATTTGATACCCGTGTTAACGGGGTTTTTACATAATATGTAGTCCGCCATTTTGTAGTGGCAGCCATCTTGGATTGAATTTTTCATAAATAACCGTGTTCTACTAGTCAAGCCCTTTCATTTGATAGCCATATTGATGGGGTTTTGGAAAACCCATATTGATGAGGTTTTGAGAAAATATTTGATCCGCCATCTTGGATTTTCAAGATCATGAAATACGCAATTTTATAATGACTACAGAGATAAAGGTGTGTTCTAAATTTCAGATCAATCGGTCAACAGGAAGAGGGTCAAATTTCTATTTATGTTAGTCAGCGCTACAGACAAACACGTTACAAACATACAAACAGATTACAGAGCAAGCTAAATAAAACCGTTTAAAAATACTCATAGTGCATCTTACTAGGATAAAATTACATTTGAAAATTAAATTTTTTTATCCCTTTTGTTTATTTTAGGCTCATTAGCATTTTAGCTGTGACAGAGCCGAATTTTTAATCGTGCACATGTTTATCATATCTATAACTAGCACATTACACAGTTGTCATTTTTCGGCGTTAGAGTATTCCCTTCTATACCATTGCATATGGTACACATTTACACAGTAGCCATTCAGGCGTAAGAGTTTTCCTTCTGTTCTTCCATTATCCAGTTAAACCGGACAGCGGAGACAGTTGATTGATTATTGTTGAGTTATTTATAGCCCTGAGTTTTGAACTCACGATCGATCGCTTACTAAGCGAACGCGCAACCAATGTGGCTACGGAGACCCCCTATAAATTAAAATTTTGTTTTATAACAAATTGGATGATTCTATAAATAGATCAGATGTTTATATGTTTAGTGTTATGAATTTAAATCCACGGTTTTATTAATCATCGATTTCATAAAAATAACAAAAAAAAAAAAGACGGTGAACTTAGGAAAAAATAGTACGCTCGATACATTACGAAAAAAAAAAATCATAAATATAAATAAAAACACGAACGATACATTTCAGACGCAGTACTGTGTCTCAAAACTAAATTTAAGAATTCCAAAGTTTCATTACCAAAAAATTCAAAAAAAAATCCAAAACCTGCTCTAAAATTCTGAAAAAAAATTAATAATATAAAGAACAGGTACATTTGGATGAAAATTGTTCCAATGGATCTAAAAATAAAAACATCCAAAATTTCTAAATACTAAAACAATTACACTGGAGTCGCTTTTTACGCGGGGATACGTGCCGCGTAAACAAAAACCGCGTAAATTCCGAAATCCGTGTAAAAATAAACCGGGTAATTTTTCAGAATCCCTGAAAAAATCTAACAAACAGTGAATTATTAGTTCAAAATGCAACTCATGTTCTAATAATTGATTAACTGATTTTTTTTGCATGCTACAATCGTGGTATCTGTATCTCCTTTTATTTCTCAACTACTAATCAGTGATAGGGTGCATCCGTGGCCGAGTGGTTAGCGTCTCACATTATCATGCCGGGTGTTCGGGTTCGGTTCCCGTTCTGGTCGGGGGATTTTTCGTCAGAGAAATTTCCTTCGACTTGCACTGTGGTCACGCGTATTCTAGAGCTTGCCCCTCGGAATACATTCAAGGCGTGTTATTTGGCATTAAGAAATCTCAACTAAGTATTAATAAAAGACGCTAGTTAATGCATTCGTTGAGACGGAAAAAGTTCCACAGGGAACGTTAACGCCATTTAAGAAGAAGACTAATCAGTGATACAATACAAAATTACTTCGTGAGAAGTCACATCAATTAGCATATTGAGTTTTTACGTGGTTGATAAGTGCCACTTAAAAAAACTGCGTAAATTTCGAAATCCGGGTGAAAAAAAGCCGCGTAAATTCCGAAATCAGCGTAAAAAAAACCGCGTAAAAAGCGACTTCAGTGTACTTTAATTTAAAAGAAATATATTTTCTATAAATATTTTTTTTATAATTTGTCGCGGTACACAATAGTAGACGCACTTTGGGTGTTTTTTCGAATTTTCATTTCCAAACCTATTGCGTGTGGCGTGAAAAAAGGAAAACTACGTTTATCACTATAACTCTTATAGTGGTCCATATAGGGATGCAGAAAAATTACCTAATTTTCTAATTTGATATCTTATACAACATTTCTCATAGTAATGTTAATAAGGTTTGGGGGCACTTTTCACTAACACATAAAAACAGTACAATTATAGATTTTAAGAAAAAAATTAGAAAATAAACAAAATACAAAAAAAATACAAAAAAATATATTTAAAAAAATATTAGATATTTTAGTACTGCGCAGTTCTCAAAATTTTCTGAAAAAAAAAACACAAATATGAAAAAACGCATACGATCACATTTGAATAGAAATTAAACCAGTACTGAGTCTCAAAATTCTTAAAAAAATCAAAATTTCATAAATATTAGAGGGAAAAGTTATTCATTATTTTCTCGATAGCTGGTTTTAGTGATCAATATCTCGCGTAATATCGATCATACAATTTCAAGTTTAGGCTCGTTATAAAGATGACATTTCGCACTAAATTTTTTGCTGTTTTTTTATTGTTCCATTCAGTTGTGAATTACAGGGTGTTAACAATGTAGGTCAACAAAGAGAAAATTCGGCACAGTTTACACTTTTTCTTTTAAAAAGGCGGAAATGCAAGCCAGTCCGCTGGATTTGTGAATGGTGTTTATGGTGCCGATACTGCCACATTAAAATACGTGCAATTTAATTAAATTAAAAAAAACACTTTATTTTTTAATTTTTTTAATTTTTTTTAGTTTTTTTCTTAAATTTAATAAAATATTTTTTAGTGCAATACACTAACTACAGATCTCTACTGTCAACAAAAGGACCGTTTGAAGCTAACGATTGACCTGAAATGTCCAGCAATGCCCAACAGAAGAGGTATTTTGTTCCATCAAGACAACGCAAGGCACACAATTCCTAGAGCTTGATTGGGATGTTTTAATGCATCAAGTGATTTTCTTCTCAAGTGTTATCGGTGTTTGAGATATTAGCTGCGTTGGCATTGTTCCCCTATGCCCACCTTATATTGTACCGTAAATTTAAATAAATTTTCACCTGGTCAGCCTTTAGTCATGGCTTCCAGTAGCTCCGGCTCCGGAAGGCCAACAAATATGTCCCCACCATTCGCACTTCTCCCAAATAGCCTCAAAGGTGTGATCGGCAACAGATTCAAGGACGCAAAACCTCAACGATACGTTCAACACGTTCTACAAATACAAGATGAGAAGCAGGTTGAATTTCTGGGTACTAAGTCGTTGATCGACAAGAACCCTATCGAGACCATACAACATCCCTCCTTCAATCAACGCAAATGCGTGGTGTCATGTCGGGATGTAATTTTTATGACTGAAGCAGAGCTTCTTTTTGAACTCTCTGAACAAAAAGTGATTGGGGTAAGAATAATGTTAAGATTCGATCCAATAAAGAAGGAAAGAGTATCTACTCCTACCATGATTTCTATTACAATGCATGAAATGATCTTACATGGTACTTTTCCAAATTCTTTACTTACAAAGCAACTATGTTGAATTGATTTCGAAAATTGTTCCATTCAATCAATAATTTAATCAATACAAACGAAGGATTACTAAGCCAACGGTAGTCCCACGTCAACCTTGCGGTTATATCATATAACCCACCCATTTTTTTTGTTTCAGATAATCTGAAATCCGAAATATTGTAAGTCAGGGTACTGGGGTACAAGGTTTTTTGGTCCCCCACTTCACCAGCTTGTAACTTTTTTAATCTAGAGTAAAATTTTCTGTTTAATTATTTCCATATTCTTAAAACATTAATAAACAAAAAAAAAGTTTTTTTGCAGTTTGAAAACAAATATTCAATACCCCAAAATTAATATGCATCCAGTGAATCTCCGTGTGGAAACCACTTCTGTTGATCCTAATTACCACAATGAAAATACGAATCCGGTGTCTGAATCATCGGTCCTTGTTGACATCGTTGCTGGACGGCGACGGATTCATGTATTCAATATGGGGGTGCGAACACGCCAACCGATTATTCATGCGAACCCTGGAATCAATTGCTCGGAATGGAATTTAGCCAAAACAAACAGCGTGACATGGCACACAATTCAGTGTTTTGGTGTTTCTTTTTGTTGCCAATTGGGAAAAACAGCTAGTTTGTCGGCCCGTCATGGCGATGATGTACGATGACGGCTGACAAGGCTGGTGAGGATCAACACTATAGTTTTTACGTTTTTTTCTTTGTGCTCAAGCTTGGTACTTGTTGTTTTCAATGCTGAACTGACCCATCTGTTACAGTTGAATGGTTTTCAATTGGGTGGAATTGAATTAATATTTTTCAAAACAAAATCAGATCAGAATCAGTTTTTTTTCCAAATCTCCTGATTAAATATGATCAATTATTAGAAGGTGAGAATGAGAATGAGAATGAGAATGAGAATGAGAATGAGAATGAGAATGAGAATGAGAATGAGAATGAGAATGAGAATGAGAATGAGAATGAGAATGAGAATGAGAATGAGAATGAGAATGAGAATGAGAATGAGAATGAGAATATGTGAATGAAAACGGGGAAGTGAGAACGAAAATGTGAGAATGAGGATGAAAATGAGTGAAATGAATGACCATTACATAAACCAATTCTTATACCCAACACACAGCAAGTGCGTTAGTTGGAATCCTAGAATCAATAGAATGACCCAACTAATACTACGTTGAGAATTAAATTCCTCTAGCAGAAATCCATTTAAGAAAAAAAAACTACAGGTGAGTTATAGCTGTGAGATAACCGCAAGGTTGACGTATGACTATCGTTATCTTCACAATAATTTGTTTGAAGCTAATCAATCTCAATCTAAATCAATTCTCTATGATATTTTAAAACATTCCTGAACGTTCTCGTAAGTTAACGAGTGGATAAATATAAGCGTGGAAACTTTACTAGCAGTTTCCAGTTTTCATTAATTAAAAGAAAACATTTAGCAACAAAGCATTGTAATGAATAGCATATCGAACAAATCTTAGAGAAGTTCTGTTCGGTTGGTATGCAAATCATCAGAATTCGTTCGCAGTGGAAATAGTTATTAACGTAAACTTTATTTCACAAAAGCGTGACCTGTTTTCTGATTTAGCACGCTTCCTAAAAGACTTAGTCCTACGTCAAATATGCTACAAATTCCATTACAATTAATGTGGTTGACTGTTTGTAAATTGCATTCTCATATTGTATTTGATCTCTTAAACCTAATGTATATTATCAAAGCGTATATATTCGACTCTTATGAAATATTCAAGACATACAACTCTTCACCACAAATCTTCTCCATGAATGTACATATTTTCTCACATCTCGTGCTGTTGAACCGAATCATCGTGAGCTTCTGCGGAATATTAAATCGTTTCGGGGAGAAACAGTAAATCTAATTTCACGCACGCTCTCGGAGAATTAATTTGATACATCCTTTATTTGCTTCGGATCGTAATCTCCCACCCAATTTCAAAGGTAAACTTCATAAGAGATTCTAATTTCTAACCCATACATCTTTTTCATTAGCAACATCAAACCCTCGTTTACCGAACAACGGCGAAGCGTTTGCCTCCCTCCTTCCACCCTTCTTTCGGTAATCATGAGAAATATCGCATCTGCAGCAAGGGGGCTAACCGTAGTCAATGCTGCAGAATTGTTACCCCCAAGTGTGCGTACGTGTATGTGTGTACGTATATATGCGCGCGCCCAAGGCCAAGGGTGGACTTCGCACAATCCCTTCCGAGAATACGTGCTAATGTGTGCGCATATTCGAGTTAATTCCGTCCTTCAACACGACGACGCTTGAGTGCGTGATAGGACCTTTGTCACGTCCGGACGATTCGTGTACCCCTGAGCACCGTGTGTGTACGTGCAGATCTACGGAAACCCCAACGATGACTACGGTTTTGTTGCCTGCGGTTGTTGTTGGATTTTAAAAAGTACCCATCGGATAGCAGAGGGCCTCGGGAACACAGAAGAGGCCAATTTTTATTACACCTTGTGATATGATGGGTTCCCGGTGGCAGCAGTGCATGTTTAGGATGGGGCATCAGCATGTCAAGCTCTCCTTATACTACAAGGAAGCTGCTGGTCAAACAGAACGGGTGCGAAAATGAGTAGAAACGTTAGATGCTAAACGATGGGTGCTCTATCTTTGCTGCTGCTACCGTCATCAGCATGTTAGTTAGAAGAATGAAAGTTTATATTGCATTTACGCAAGGGAGTATACTTCCAAATCTAATGTTCAGATTGTTTACTGTTTTTCAAACATGGAGAGTCCTCGTTAATTATATTATACAATTAACCGTGCGCTTCCATCAGCATATTAAACGCATCGCAATTCAGATAACTTTGGGTGGAGGAAGCGTTTAAATTTGTCTCCCACACCATTCCATGCCACAAAGGAATGGAGCAAACATAGTCCAATGCTTAGTTAATTTTGTACCAACATAGAGCTCGCGAACACCATAAGTAGTACCAAACACATGCGGTACGCGCTCCCGTGGGTACTTTAATTCACTGAATGGAATCGTGGCAATTTGTATTGTATTCAAATGGAGTTACAGTGTACGAATAATAGCACAAATTTAGAGCGCGCGCGAAAACGTGTGGAAAACATTGCTAAAGTAAATGTACCACGTACGAAAGCAGTTTAAACAAAAAAAAGTGAAAAACGTTCTTTTATCGCTGTGGAGTTGAAGCATAAAATATATGACTTTGCCAGCGTGTGCCGCTTCTGATGCGAGACGGGAGTTTCTCGAAAGCCATGGAATGTGCTCATAAAGATTCACTGTATGCTGATTGCAAAAATGGCAGTCCTCTTAGTTGGGTTCGAAGTGTTAAATTGTTTCGGAGAGCACATTGACACAAAGTTGAAGTATCAGAAATAGATGACATTGGCGCAGTCCATATTCAACCCTGACCGCGTGAAGTTACAGAGAGAACGAAAATATCTGCTCAAGGTTTAGACCCAATTCATCTACGACCCTCAATTATATATTGAATCTATGACTTTCAATTAGAGGTTTTATCATGAGGGAAGGAACACTTACCATCCTAAGAGAACTTTGACTTCGCAACTTTTATTACTTGTGTCATTTTTATTAGTGTATGGTTGAGATACTGATGGAAAAGACACACCCCGATTGAATTTTTATTGTAAGTTCGAGAATATTCGTGTACCACAAGATATGCGAAACGTTTGTCACTCATAGTCGAATGGAGTTCAAGTGAATAATAACGGCGAATACTCAGACCAGTTTGATATAGGGAGTGTTGAAACTGAAAAAAAAGTTTAATTTGATGCAAAAAATAAGTTTACTAATTTCTTGACAATTTTCCGATATGTGGCAACCCCATAAAAAAAATAAAGAAGTATTTTTTCTGATTTTTTTCAGACCTTGTGTATTTATTCCTTATCGAAATTTAATCCTTAGAGTGCACCATTCAAAATCACCGTGGTCTGAAGAATCAAAGAGTGTGTTCGTACTCATTAGTGATGATAATGGTGATGTTTTGGATTTTAGATACATTCAACTTTCTCAGTTCATTCGCCTCTAGCCTCGAAAAAGGCCAATTGGGAAATCTAAACTGAACTCTCCGCTTTGAAAAAGACCGTTTGGAAATGTTTGCTATCGCTGCCGTCTGGTTGCAAACTTGATAACTGATGAATGACGAAGAACTTATTGTGGACTATTTCTCGATCGATATTGGTTATTTTGGTATTGGATTTTGCATTAAATTTCGAGCATTGTGTCCGGGTTCAAGGTTGCATCAAAGTGCAGCACATTTCAAACCGGAGTGAAGAAGGGATTTTCCACCGATGACAGCAGTGTTTTTCGGTGGAAAACTGAAGATGAAAATTTATCCCTTTGCGGTTGCTATCGCCACCGCCAACCGGACTCGGCTCGGATTTTCTGTTGCCGTTCCGAGAAAGGTACTGCGTAGTATAATTAGTGGATTCTTTGCGAAAAAGTGTTTTGCGAGCGTTGAGGATGACATTTTGCATTTAATTCAATGTTTCATTGTCACTCTAGACAGTGAGCAATCAACAGTAATGCATTGGCACTTGTTTCTAGAATATTTTTCTCGCCGGGAATAATTTCGTAGTCCTACGTTAACAATGCGGTTGTATCTTGGACACCACCCTCTGGATTTTTATATACGAGCGACGATCTCCATTTTATATATGTTAGCGACGATCTCCGCGAAAATGGCACCACGAATGTGGAAGTGTAACCTGGGCCAAACCTTTCACTCCTTGACAAATTGGAAAACAGACAGAAAGACAAAGAAATATAGTTAGACAGAAGAGAGATTTTTGAGAAAACGTGGAACGTGAAATAGATAACAGAAAACGAATTAAAACCTCTCCTAAAAACCATTTGTTATAAAGACAAACTTGGAAACATATATACATACTGGATAGACAAATGTAAGCTAACAAATTAAAATTTAAATGAATTTTGAATTAATAATAAATATTTGCAGCTTGAAGCTGACACAGAATAAATTTTGTGTTTGCTCTCGGGAGTATCCTGGATATCAGTAAATTTGCTGATAAGTGTCAACATCGAGCCTCAATTTTTTTCATAATCCAATAATCTAATTCTTCTGTTTTAGTTTTGCTAAAATAAAAAAGACGGGTGGGTAATGTCGGGGACATAAACGGAGTGACGTAGGACTATACAAAGGGGACAGATTTTGTTAAATATATATTTTAAATATATTGTTTTATTTTCTTCTCCTACGTGAATACCTACCTATCTCCCTGAAAAATGGGTTAGTTTACTGTTTACTCTTTATAAACATGTTGGTGGTTCTGAAAAGAACCTTTGGCGTTGTGTTTTTGCGTTTTTTCTGAAACCTTTGTACTTATCAACGCCGGGCAACTTTTGGCGTATGTACATATCGTACAATCAAAATGATGGCTGTGATAGGGTGGTCATCAGCGCGCGTTTTATACTCTAGCGGTACACACTCACAGGATAGAGACAAATCGGCAGACTCAGCCAAAGGGGCGAGTCCAACGAGACGAACGAATGAGCGTTAAAAGGGAGCGATGGCAAAAAAATACATTCATTACGATTTGTTCGCTCGTTGGATTCACATGCAGGCTAAAAAGGGTCCTTTTCAGGATCACAAAATTATCTTCAATCTAAAGAGTTTATTGTTTTGTTATCTCTCGATATCCCCATCTTGTTTGGCTAAACCTTTTTGTTTAGCGATTGCGTTTGCCACTCGCCACAGCTTTCACAGTTGGAAAATTTCTTCCCATCCAGTTTTGTGACATGTTGTACAGTAAATTACATTCAATGCGACGTGCCGAAGCGCCACTCAGTGTCGCATTGGAGGCGATTTTAACCTGTAATTGAACATTTGCGATGACAGTGGTACAATGTCGACTTTCAATGTGGGGTCATAATTTGGATCTCTATGTTTACAAAAATGTCCAACTAAATAAGTTGCATTACATGTCCGTCCAATTAGCTAAATGTCGAACTAGTTGTAAATTAATGTACTTTCAATCTGGAAACAATTTAAGAATTGGTGTAAATTGAATAATCAGGAAAGTCCCCAACTATCAATAAGCTCAGAACAACTGCCAAATTCACATACTCATCATTTGTGTTTATTTATTATTTTGGATAATGTTTTAGAAAGCATTGAACTGTATTTCCTAAACTCTTTTTTGGAAGGTTTAATGGCCCTGAAAAGCGCCTTGTTTTATGGAATGGTTCCAATTTAGAAAACTTAGTACTCGTGGTTTTGAAAAAAAACCACTTCGAACGCCCTCGATGCCGCCTTGTTCTGGATTTGCCACCAAAGCAGTTTGTATAAAGAACAAACTTTTTTTCTTCTGCTACCTGATGCCGTTTTGCGATTGCGTTTGCCACTCGCCACTCGCTGCAACTGCCTGTTGTCTTGATGTCCACCGAACCGAATGTGTTCTGTTCCGAATGCGGGTTTTCTTATCGTCGCGAGCATTTTTGCCAGCTAACTCGATCACTTCGGCGGCCGAAACTATATAACGCCGGCTAGGTGGACTGGTGCACTGGTACTAACGCGCTCGGCCTAGCTACCCTTGCGGGGAACTCCAGATCAACACGGTTCGAGCGGGATTTTGCGTTTCCCTTCACTTTTCCTCCTTTACCATGTCCAGACATGGCTGCTTGGGTTGGTTTGTTGATGTGTTGTGATGCGAACCGATGTGGTGTACGGTTTGGATGAGAATGATCGTTACGGCAGCGGAGCGGGGATTTTTAAGCTGACTGGCTGGCTCGAGAATTACGCATGTGTGAGACAGCGACCAATGTTTCGTTCATTTTTTTTTCTTTTTCCTTTCCAATCGTGCTTCATTCTATTTCGCTGCTGCTCTGGTTGCCCGTTTTGGTCGGTACGATTTGAGGAGCACAAAATGGACCAATCAAAAATGGGCACATAGGGCATTTTGACAATGCTTGATATTTCACAATTATTCAATTATTTATCTCATGCAAAATGAAATGTTATTCATTATGATAGATGCGTAGATATATTTCCTATCAATTGATGCAAAAACCTTTGCGATCTATTGAGAAATGCTCGAGTTATAAGCGTTCCAAATCTTGCATTTTTTCCTACTTGTTCAGTGCCTAGATTTCCATTTCACCCCCTATATCTTCCGGTTAGACGTAGTCCTACGTCAAAAAAACGTTATGTAAACGGTACATAGACGAAGGCACCTGAAAATGCAGAAATTATAAAATTACACACATGATATTGAACCTCTGTAACCTTTCACTGCAATTATATCAAAAATTTCCAAAATCATAATGCGGGGAAAACTAATATTCATTCTGTTTTTTCAATAATTTCGTCACAGAATATCCTTGCAAGACCGTGAACAGCGTATGATGCTGGAAACACAAATATTTGGATCGTAACTTGGAAAATAGAATACAATTTATTTCATTGCGAGTACTAGAATTCTCGAAATGCTGTTACATATGAACGGACACTCTGGAGAGAGGAAATGTTGCAGGTTAAACTGCAAATTTTTAATAAAATGATACAAAGTGCCGGTTTTCATATAACATGGTAAAGAGAGTTTGTGTATGTTTGCATCACATTGCACACATTGTTGTCGTTTTTATGTGTTGCCAAATTTATATTGAAATGGCTACCATTACACAGTTCCTTGATTTTGCTTATTAGAAATATGGAGTAACTAAGCGTATGTATGTCAACTGGAAAAAGTACTGCTCTTTCCACACCACTAAAGCTTTTTACTATAGAGTTATTTCAAAAACTTCGATGCTTTCTTAAATAATATCCGAAGTGATGAACAAGCGGGTTTAATAAAATTATAGTCCTACGTACATGCATACATGCAAAAACATATGATATTGGACGAATTTCATGTCAACTTGTCCTAGGAATTAGCAGCACCATCTCGGATTGCAGTGAAATGTTGTGGGTATAAAGACATTGGTTATTTAAGCAACTTTGCATACTTGAAAACTCGAGAAAAAATTAGATTACTTTATGAAAAGGGCGAAAGTTTTTTCGAAAAAAAAAAACTAACTAAACTAAAAAACTGTAAGACTGTAGTAAATTGTTCACATTTTCATTATAATATATCAAAAAGTTTTTGCTTAATTTACCCTGCAAAAAAAAATATTTTGAAAATAATTTTTTTCTCGAGATTTTTTTTTTTTAAATATATGATTTCATTATTTCATTAAAAAATATATGAATAGAATCAACATGTCATCCATACATCAAGAGATGGGCACTTCTACACAGAAAAAGTTTTTATAACAACAACTTTTTAATGTATTTTAAGAAATTCCTGCTTATGTTTTACTCGTGACATTTTTGCGTGTGACATATTCTGCGATCTTTTTTTTCTACAGGCAACCCTGTTTTTGTGCGTTCCTTACGGATTCAACAATAAAATCGCATAAAAAGGGTAAAATAAATGAGGAATTGCACATAAAAGTATCGCACAAAAACAGGTTTGTCTGTATTTAGAAACATGTCAAGAACAAATCAATCCTGAGAATTTACACGCAAAGCTTTAAAAAGTTAAACATTAGTTTTTCAGGAGTCTCTATGCCTCCATGCCAAAAATTCAGGAGTCTACAGGTGGGGGTGAAACGGACATGTTAAGAAGAACTTCAATTATATCTTTGGAAACTCATGTTTCCCAAAATTTTGATACAGTTTCTTGCCAAATATTTTACAAAAAAATGTTTTTTCATGTTTGTCACTGAAATCAAAACAGACCGAAAAGTACAACTTTTTTTTCGATACGAGTAATATGAACATATAGTGTGGGTAATTTGGACAGGTTTGTAATACATTAAGCGTAGAGGTTTATCGATCGCGAGAGGAATAATTTTATTCAATCAAGGTCTGAACTCATCACGAATGTGTGTTAAATGATGAAAAAATCGAATTAATCCACCTAGAAGTGATCGCATGCATTTCAGCAGTATAAACGTACAGTCCCTCAACTATTTTGTTTTTGGTTCCAGTCAGCTTCTAGACAGTCCACATTTGGCGATTTTATTTCCATTTATAGACGCAGTGCATTCCTCAGGAATAGATTGAACAGACTTTTCACAGTCCATCTCACTCCCATTGGCAACTGTCCGTTTTACCCCACCAGTACAATTATTTCAATAATTTAAATTTTATATTCAAAAATGAATTTACTTTTCTGTACACACCTAATATCGCTTCACTGTTAACTCACAAAACCGAAATATAACTATTAGCGAATTAAATTTTGATATTAAAACACTCAAAATGCCTAAAATCGAAGCAGCTAAAATTATATCCACAAGT
The DNA here is from genome assembly GCF_029784135.1 of Toxorhynchites rutilus septentrionalis. Taxonomy (NCBI): domain Eukaryota; kingdom Metazoa; phylum Arthropoda; class Insecta; order Diptera; family Culicidae; genus Toxorhynchites; species Toxorhynchites rutilus. Next base: position 65,952,381 of record NC_073746.1, on the reverse strand, counting down.
GGAATTATGTATGATTTTCGGTTTTTGTTTCCCTTTTCCACTTTTGATCAGTATTTATTGCCATATAGTAACTTGAATATTATAGAATAACATGTAGAAGGTGTTCTCATTAACAGAAATCTAAAATTTAAAATGTAACTATACAAATCAATCGCCTGTCCATATTACCCCCACTGTCCGAATTTCCCGCGGTTCCCCTATATTTCAAAAGCTATATGAGATAGAAAGCTAACGTCTTTAACAGCAGTATATTTTAATATAACCTAAAACTGTCGAATACACTATATTGCTATCTTGGCGTAAAAAAGAAATTAAAATTAGTTGAATTTTTTTGGAAGAAAGTTGGTAGAAAAACTATCCCTGTAGAAGTGCTGATTTTTCGATGTATGACTTGTTAGCAGGGATGCCAACCTATCCTGACAAACACTCAATTTTGCCTGATTTTTCTGAAATGACTCTGATTTTTCCTGATTTTTTGTACATTTTACTTTATCAGAATAAAAATTATCTGTAATAAATATTTTTTAAGATAGTTTAAAAAAATTTTCTGGTTGGAAATGATAACTGTCATTGTAGCCTTCATAAGAAAAACGCTCCGGTGCGCACTTGAATAATATTTATTTTGTCTCTCGCTTATTATCTATCAATTCCGAAGTAATTCGTGTTTTCGATGCTACATGTCGACGTTTATTAAAGCTTGAATTTAGCGTAAAAGAAAGATTCTCTATAAAATTTACACGCCAGAAGGGAATGTTGAATCGTTATAATTTGAAAAATGTTTTTTCATGTTTGTCACTGAAATCAAAACAGACCGAAAAGTACAACTTTTTTTTCGATACGAGTAATATGAACATATAGTGTGGGTAATTTGGACAGGTTTGTAATACATTAAGCGTAGAGGTTTATCGATCGCGAGAGGAATAATTTTATTCAATCAAGGTCTGAACTCATCACGAATGTGTGTTAAATGATGAAAAAATCGAATTAATCCACCTAGAAGTGATCGCATGCATTTCAGCAGTATAAACGTACAGTCCCTCAACTATTTTGTTTTTGGTTCCAGTCAGCTTCTAGACAGTCCACATTTGGCGATTTTATTTCCATTTATAGACGCAGTGCATTCCTCAGGAATAGATTGAACAGACTTTTCACAGTCCATCTCACTCCCATTGGCAACTGTCCGTTTTACCCCACCAGTACAATTATTTCAATAATTTAAATTTTATATTCAAAAATGAATTTACTTTTCTGTACACACCTAATATCGCTTCACTGTTAACTCACAAAACCGAAATATAACTATTAGCGAATTAAATTTTGATATTAAAACACTCAAAATGCCTAAAATCGAAGCAGCTAAAATTATATCCACAAGTGGAATTATGTATGATTTTCGGTTTTTGTTTCCCTTTTCCACTTTTGATCAGTATTTATTGCCATATAGTAACTTGAATATTATAGAATAACATGTAGAAGGTGTTCTCATTAACAGAAATCTAAAATTTAAAATGTAACTATACAAATCAATCGCCTGTCCATATTACCCCCACTGTCCGAATTTCCCGCGGTTCCCCTATATTTCAAAAGCTATATGAGATAGAAAGCTAACGTCTTTAACAGCAGTATATTTTAATATAACCTAAAACTGTCGAATACACTATATTGCTATCTTGGCGTAAAAAAGAAATTAAAATTAGTTGAATTTTTTTGGAAGAAAGTTGGTAGAAAAACTATCCCTGTAGAAGTGCTGATTTTTCGATGTATGACTTGTTAGCAGGGATGCCAACCTATCCTGACAAACACTCAATTTTGCCTGATTTTTCTGAAATGACTCTGATTTTTCCTGATTTTTTGTACATTTTACTTTATCAGAATAAAAATTATCTGTAATAAATATTTTTTAAGATAGTTTAAAAAAATTTTCTGGTTGGAAATGATAACTGTCATTGTAGCCTTCATAAGAAAAACGCTCCGGTGCGCACTTGAATAATATTTATTTTGTCTCTCGCTTATTATCTATCAATTCCGAAGTAATTCGTGTTTTCGATGCTACATGTCGACGTTTATTAAAGCTTGAATTTAGCGTAAAAGAAAGATTCTCTATAAAATTTACACGCCAGAAGGGAATGTTGAATCGTTATAATTTGAATGAACATAACTACTTGATGTTTTTTAATGCTTAAAACACGTAGTCTTAACTCGTACTCAACCATTTATCTACACATTTTCTGCTATTTTCATGAAAACTCGTCATATTAATATAAAATTATTATTCGACACAGTTTTATTTTTCGAACGCTTGGCATAAAATGGGTTAAAGTTGGTATTTCATCGTCTCCGAAATTTTCCGTCTGTCTAGGCGGAATGTATTAATGACATTATCATTACCAGTTTTTAATCATCTCCACCATGCTTTACAAGCGATGAAGCTTTTCGTTAAGGTAAAGGTGAAAGCTCCAAGTAATCGGTGAATTTCTGTTACACTTTTTTTTCAATAGCACATTTCGACAAAACGCTATAACCGTTCTATTTTTCACAAAGCAAATAAAAAAAGTTACGTAAATAATTTATATTATTTATTGATTGAATGTTATCGAGAAAAGTCAAAGCTACAAAAAAGTGCCATATGATTTGATGATGAATACTAGAACTGTTTCATCTAATATTTGCATCGGAAACTACACGATACAGTTCTAATCCTATTCATTTTACATACTGCGTGTGTAATATTCTAGCTCTCCTATTATGCAAATTTATATTTATTTCTGCAACGAATTCTAGTTAAATGTTCATAATTATCATAATAATTCGCACATCTGGAACGTGCCATACTAAATATAAAATTGAGACCCTGACGAATCGTTCGATATGATTTTTTTTCACCTGGAGAAATCCTTCCAAAGTTTGTAAACAAATAATAATCGCTGCGGGCGAGAATGGGTGGAGAATAACGATGCATTATTACTCAGTCAAATACATTCAGATAGATGAAAGCAGCTTTTCTCATCATATTGTTGATAAAAAAAATCAAAACATGTCATTCACAGCGAAATAATAAAGATAAAAACCAGAGAATTCGTTCAACATCCAATGACACCTCTGACCAGCTTTAGCGCTAGCTCATCGCTGCATGCATGATTGGCGAACTGGATCGATAGTCAATTTCCTGCGCGAGGTTATTTACGGTGTGACAACGGATACTGCATAACAATCAGCATCAGCGCAGCAGCAGTAGCATCAATTAGCATATTTCACGCTCCGCTCTGGTTGCAACGTTCTTACGTTTCACCGATTTTAGCACGGTTTTGGCTCAACGTTCGATCCACCGCGCGACGGTTCTATTAAGTTTATGCTGGTCATCAATTTCAATTTGGTTGAATGATTATGCTCGTGCAGTATCCCCCACTAGCTACGTGTGATCATTATGATGGTTCATCGGTCGACAGGGAATGTATTTTCATGCTGATTAATACAGTCATCGGAGGATTAAATCTCGGCATTATGAGCGCATATCGATATCCGAATTTAAAGTAGGTGATTAAAGTGAGCCGATCTTCCATCAATTTGCTGAACGAGGAATTGAGACATAGAATAATTTGCTCAACGGATGCTATTCAGAACATCATAATCGACACATACGGGGCGATCTCCATCGATGGTGGTAACGGATTAACCAAACGAACAGATGTAAATATTTAAACAGGACAGCGTAAGTGAATGCGGACGTGACGCAGAAAAGCGTTTCCCATTAGACCAACCGAGCCCATGTTGAGGTATGCTTCAATAGATTATGGACCGTTAAGGAGCAAACGGAAGTGGTCCCGCTCGAGTGGTTCGTTGAATCCGGTTTCACCAGAAGTGGTCGACTAATGTTCGGGAAAATCAGCTAACTAATTCCATTTTGTGGCGATTCACACGTACTCGTTGAACCGAAGGTGAGTTAATTGTACAGCACGAATCGAATCACCGCAGGAAATTCTCGTTCGGTGGTTAATTATGTATATCGAGGGACAGCCGAGATCCAATAATCCTCACCTTTAATATGATTACATTCACATTACCCTGAGTGTGTTTATACGCAGTGAACGTTGTTGGTAGGTTCAATTTCCTCCCAGCCGTTTGTTGAGTTTATTCGAATGTCTCCATGCCGGCAACAAATTGTTGCTTAACTCATTTTAATAACCCACAACACTCCAACGCTCCGGTTTTTTACACGTTCAAGTATCATTCATCCATTTAAAACTTTTATCGCCAGAATATATTGCATAAATCTCCTGCATAGGGACTGTGCAACGAAACAAAACAAAACAAAAATACAGATATAACAAAAATAGCAGCAAATGACACTCATCCACTCTTCTTGGGTCTTTTTTGTATTCAAACCCACTCATCCGTCACTTATCATAAAAGCGGCGAATGCCGAAGATAAAGCGATAATAATAGCAGGAGACGGTGTACCCCCGGTTTCCGTCTTACATGCTCACCCTCCCATACAGTGACATTCAGTGACCGGCAGAAATTATAGTTCAAAATGATTATTTCTAGATTTTTGGCATGTTTTATATATAGTTTATGAAAATATCGGAAAAAAATAATTCATGGAAAAATATCATCGGAGAATGGCATTCAAAGTATTGTCCGTTATATTCCACTACTTTTTTCTATTTGATACACTTCATCTTCCACTTCCAACAGCAGCAGTTGCTGTACTAACATGAGGCCAAGCGTTAACATGATGGAAAATTACACATGCTGGTCACTAGGGTGCAATGAAAATGGTCATCTCTAATTATTATTTATTTATTTCTCATCTGGCTAGTTGCCTTAATGATATCACATGTACCGATAAAAATTTCGAAAAGTTGCCTTAAAAAAAATTGTCGCTACCTCGAAAAAACACCCTATGCCAAATATTAGCTCAATCGGACTTAAGGGAGAGTGGCGCAAAGCGGTCAAAGTTTGAGTTTTTTTTTAAAATCGATAAATCATCCAAGTGAGTAAAGGAAATCGGGGTTTCAAAAAAAATTTTTTTTGATGCCAAATGTCTTAAAATTGCACGAAACTTCGATATCTAGTGTCATCTCGAAATTTTTTTTTGTGAAAAATCGACACTCTGGGTTCAGTGTCGGTATTGTGCGTTGCCACTTTTGCTATTGTGCTATTGGTACGAGTGAATCGTGTACGAGTGAAGGTCATTGCTGTCCGCTTTCGACCTGACCTTTTGTGAAGTGGACGAAAGGAACAAAGGAAGCAGCGCTCTTGCAGCGAGCCGGATTGCGGCTGTTGAACTGATTCGGCATAACGGGATCGCCATCGCGTGACTGTCGCAAACGGGATTCATCATCACGTGGCTGCGTAAGCTATTCTTGCGCTATTGTGTTGTCTCCGTAGCGCGTAGCCTCTGTCTCTCCCTGATTAGGGCAGTAGAGCGCATTATTGGAACAACTTATATATTAAGGTACACATATTTATTATTAATATTATTATTCAATTCATTTGTTCATTGTTTGATATTATTATCATAATTTTTTTTTGCTATTTTTTTTAAGATTATTGTTAAAATCAATAATAATTTAGAAATAAGACAGAAATTTTTGTAAAATGGAGAATAGTGGAGGATCTCCAGAGATGGAGATCTCCGATAATGAATCTCATATAAGATCTGGGAAAAAACATAAACGAGTCCCTCATAAGGAAGATAATTCTTCTGGGGACGAATCCGCTCATCCTACCAAGCCCCCCTCTAAGAAAATTGCAAGCCTCCCTTCTCAACCCACTGTTACTTCCACTCCCCCTCTCCCATCATCGATTTCGCTTCCCCCTTCTGATGCTTCCGATCCAACCCAATCCTCGTCCTCGTCCTCATCCTCATCCTCGTCCTCGTCCTCGTCCTCGTCCTCGTCTTCCCCCTCTGTTGTCACCGCTCCACGTGTCAGAGTTTATCCAAAAGATCCACCTGGAACTGGCCCTTGGGTTGTTTTCCTCCGGCCAAAACCGAAAGGAAAAAACCTTAACGTGATTCAGATCATGAAAGATCTGGCCAGATACACTTCTGTATCTGAAATTCGCAGGGTTAGACCGAACAAATTGCGAGTTGTCGTGAATGAACGGAAACACGCAAACGAGATTGTTGCTGATCAACATTTCACTCTCGAATATCGAACATTTATACCCTCCCATAACGTAGAAATTGAGGGGGTGATAACTGAAACGGGTCTGACGAGCGAACAAATAAAAGCAGAAGGAAAAGGCAAGTTCAAGAAGCTCCCCTCAATGGAAGTGAAAATCTTGGACTGTCGCCAACTCGGGAAACTTTCCCATGATGGGGACCAAACTAAATTTACGCCGTCCGACTCGTTTCGAGTCACCTTTGCTGATGCCGCCCTCCCTGACTACGTTATGGTGGACAAATTGAGACTACCTGTGCGACTCTTCGTGCCAAAGCCCATGACTTGCAACAAATGCAAGTCAGTTGGTCACACTTCGGATTATTGTGCCAACAAGGAGCGCTGTGCCACTTGCGGAGAGCAACATGAGGGGAAATCCTGCAGTGCGACTGAGCATAAATGTCCATATTGCGGGGGATCCCCACACGAGCTCTCAGTTTTTGAAAATTACAAGAGTCGCTGGGAGAAACAGAAGCGCTCTTTGAAGGAACGCTCGAAACGCACTTTTGCGGATATTTTAAAGGGCGCTTCTCCACTGGCCCAACAACAACAACCAATCAACACACAAAATGTCTTCGCCACGTTGCCCGTTGACGAAATAGAAGCGGACACAGCTAACGGGGGCACACCGTTCATTTTCCAAGGGAATCCCCGGCGCAAAAATGTGACCACTCCCAAAGTTCAAGGACAAGCCCCTCCGGTGATACCCCCTGTTAGCATGCCTAAAAAATCTAGTGCAGCGGACAAGCAAAATCAGGTTCCTCCTGGTTTCCGTGGGAATAATTCACCTTCGAATGGCCCAGCACTCGAGGGGACATCAAAAACCCCAACTGTCCCTGTTATTCCGTCCAGTTCAACTTCCCAATCGGGATTTATAAAGTTGTCTGACCTTTTGGACCAAATCTTCAAGTGTTTTAATGTTTCTGACTCCATCAGAACCCTTGTCATCTCAATGCTTCCAGTATTAAAGACAATTTTGCAACAATTGATGCATACATGGCCCCTCCTTGCAATGATTATCTCTCTTGATGTCTAATTCAAATAGAGAGGTCGGAGATATCACTGTTTTACAGTGGAATTGTCGTAGTCTTACCCCTAAATTGGATACATTCAAAATTTTAATTCATAACTACAATTGTGATGTTTTTGCTCTGTCCGAAACTTGGCTTTCTTCGCGAGATGATATCTCTTTCCACGATTTTAATATTATACGCTTGGACCGTGATGATAGATACGGAGGGGTGCTTTTGGGGATCAATAAGTGCCACTCATTTTTTAGAATTGACCTTCCACCTATTGGAGGGATCGAAGCTGTTGCTTGTCATGCAAACATCAGAGGCAAAGACCTCTGTATTGTCAGCTTGTATTGGCCTCCGAGAGCTGCAGTTAGCCGCAAACAACTTGATGACATGTGCTCACTCCTTCCTGAGCCACGATTGATCTTGGGAGACTTCAACTCTCACGGAACTGCCTGGGGGGAACAGTACGACGACAATCGTTCATTGTTGATATATGACCTTTGTAACAGCTTCAATATGACCGTTTTGAACACTGGGGAAACAACACGTGTACCTAAACCTCCTGCTAACCCAAGTGCTCTTGACCTCTCGCTTTGCTCGAATTCACTATCGTTAGATTGCAAGTGGAATGTAATCCAGAACCCCAACGGTAGTGATCACTTGCCAATCAAAATTTCCATCACCATTGGGTTGAATTCTTCTGAATCTATAAACATGGCATATGACCTCACAAGACACATTGACTGGAAAAAATATGCGGACGCGATTGCTCTAGCCATCAATTCCAGAGATGGTTTACCTCCATTGGAGGAGTATAACTTCCTTTCTCGTTTGATCTATGACAGCGCGGTTCGCGCTCAAACGAAACCCATCCCAGGTTCCACCATTTCCCGAAGGCCTCCCAATCTATGGTGGGATAGCCAATGTTCCAAGCTTTATGTAGAAAAATCGAATGCATTTAAAGCTTTCCGGAAACGTGGAACCCCTGAAAATTTTCAGACGTATTTAGCCCTTGAAAATCAATTTAAAAACTTGATCAAAGGGAAAAAACGTGCTTATTGGCGAAATTTCGTGGGAGGTTTGTCACGAGAAACGTCAATGAAAAAATTATGGAAAGTGGCTCGAAACATGAGAAATCGCTCTTCAACGAATGAAAGCGAAGAATATTCACATCGATGGATTTTTAATTTTGCACGGAAGGTTTGTCCTGATTCCGCTCCTGTGCAAAACATTGTTCGAGATATACCACAAGGTAGGTGCGATCTTGATTCCGAGTTTTCGATGGTAGAATTCTCTCTTGCTCTGCTCTCATGTAACAATTCTGCTCCGGGATCGGATAGAATTAAGTTCAACTTGCTGAAAAACCTCCCTGATGTGGCGAAACATCGCTTGTTGAATTTATTCAATCGGTTTCTGGAGAATAATATTGTTCCAGATGATTGGAGACAAGTACGAATTATAGCTATTCAAAAACCCGGAAAACCCGCGTCCGACTTCAATTCGTACCGCCCAATAGCAATGCTGTCTTGTATACGGAAATTGTTCTCTTGTTTCGCCTTGATCGATGGGTTGAAACGAATCTTGTGATCTTGTTTCGCCTTGATCGATGGGTTGAAACGAATGGCCTACTCTCAGATACACAATATGGGTTCCGCAGGGGCAAGGGGACGAATGATTGTCTTGCGTTGCTTTCTTCAGAAATTCAAATGGCTTACGCCGAAAAAAAACAAATGGCTTCAGTATTCTTGGACATAAAGGGGGCCTTCGATTCTGTTTCAATAGAGGTTTTGTCGGACAAATTACACTCTCGGGGTCTGCCGCCTCTATTGAATAATATGTTATATAACTTGCTTTGTGAGAAACATTTGAACTTTTCTCACGGAGATTCGGCAGTAAGTCGGGTCTCTTACATGGGCCTCCCCCAGGGCTCATGTTTAAGCCCCCTTTTGTACAACTTCTATGTAAGCGACATCGACAATTGCCTTACACAAAATTGCAGCCTAAGACAACTTGCAGATGATGGAGTGGTGTCTGTCGTAGGACCAAACGAATCCGACCTGCAAGGACCCTTACAAGATACTTTGAACAATTTTTCAACCTGGGCCATTGGGCTAGGGATCGAATTCTCCACGGAGAAAACAGAGATGGTGGTTTTTTCTAGGAAGCATAGACCAGCAAAACCAAAGCTTCAACTTTTGGGTAAACCGATCACTCATGCTATGTCATTCAAGTATCTTGGGGTCTGGTTCGACTCCAAATGTACTTGGGGGGCCCATATTAGGTATCTGAGTAAAAAATGCCAACAAAGAATAAACTTTCTCCGTACAATTACCGGCACCTGGTGGGGAGCCCATCCAGAAGATCTTATAATGTTGTATCGAACAACTATTCTCTCAGTGATGGAGTATGGCAGTTTCTGTTTTCAATCAGCTGCCAAAACACACCTCATTAAACTCGAGCGAATTCAGTATCTTTGTCTCCGTATCGCGTTGGGATGTATGCCCTCAACGCATACCATGAGTCTCGAGGTTTTGGCAGGCCTGCTCCCACTAATAGATCGCTTCAATTTATTATCTCTTCGGTTCTTCATCCGGTGTAAGGTCATGAACCCATTGGTGATCGGAAATTTTGAGCAGCTGATCGAGCTAAATTTTCACTCCGGGTTCATGAGTTCATATCATGAATTCATCTCCATGCAGGTTGATCCTTCTTCGTATATTCCCAACCGTGTTTGTTTCCCTGACTACATCAATTCCTCTGTGCATTTTGATCTGTCCATGAAGCAAGATATCCATGGATATTCAGATTACCAACGATCGAGGATCGCTCCAACGATCTTCGATGAAAAGTATGAGGGTATCAATTGCGATAATATGTACTTTACTGATGGGTCCACTATAAACGAGTCCACAGGATTTGGAGTGTTCAACGAATTTTTTAGCACCTCACACAGTCTTCAGAATCCTTGCTCAGTGTATATTGCTGAATTGGCAGCAATTCATTGGGCGCTGGACAGCGTCGCCTCACGACCTGTTGAACACTATTACATTGTAACGGATAGTCTTAGCTCTGTCGAAGCTATCCGTTCAGTGAGGCCGGAAAAGCACTCACCGTACTTCCTTGAGAGAATACGAGAAATTTTGAGTGCTTTATCCAGACGCTGTTATGTCATTACCTTTATCTGGGTCCCTTCACATTGCTCCATTCCGGGTAATGAGAGGGCTGACTCATTAGCAAAGGTAGGTGCAATTGAAGGCGATATTTATCAGCGTCAAATCGCCTTCAATGAATTTTATTCTTTAGTCCGCAAAAATACCATCGCTAACTGGCAACGCAAGTGGAATGAAGATGAATTGGGCCGGTGGTTTCACTCGATTATCCCTAAGGTTAGCCTCAAACCGTGGTTCAAAAGTCTAGACTTGAGTCGGGACTTTATTCGCACCTTCTCCCGACTCATGTCCAATCACTGTTCGTTAGATGCACTACTCTTCCGTTTCAATCTTGCCAGCAGCAATCTCTGCGTTTGTGGCCAAGGTTATCACGACATCGAGCACATTGTTTGGTCGTGCGAGGTGTATCTGGTCGCCAGATCGAATTTAAAAAACTCCCTTCGGGCCCGAGGAAGACAGCCCAATGTGCCGGTGAGAGATGTGTTGGCTCGGTTAGACCTTGATTACATGTCCCATATATATGTTTTCCTTAAAGCTATAGATCTTCGTGTGTGATTGCCCCTACATCCTTATACCCTCCTTTCCTTCCTTTGCGGGTAATTCGTCCCCTTGCTATAAATAGTAGAATAAGTTGAAATGTAAATACACTATAGATTTACGAAAAGATTTATAAATTGAGTGTTCATCAACATTGTTACAATTTCCTTATATCCCATCCTTCTCCTAAAAATATGTCACCCTCCTAAACTCGAGTACACCGCGAGTAATCGGTTTTCCACCTTACTAACCATAGATGTAAGAAAATTGTTTATATATATAGTTTTAAAATTATATTTAAGAATTCGGCTCCTTTAAACTTAAGTAACTGAGCCTGTAAAAATAAACGAATTAAAAAAAAAAAAAATATAGTTATGTCGATTTTTCATTCGGAACTTGCTGCGAAATGTTGATTTGCACGATAATATACCCTTTGCATAATATTAGCTCATTCGAACTTTATTTATTAGTGTCACAGACTTAAAAATTGAGTTTTTTTAAAAAACGAAAGATCGCCGAAAATAAATTTTTTTTTCGAGATGACACTAGATCTTGGAGATTCATGCAATTTTAAGACATTTGGCTTAAAAAATTTTTTTTTTGAAAACTCCGGTTTCCTTTACTCCCCCCTTGGGTGATTTTTCGATTTTCAAAAAACTCAAACTTTGACCGCTTTGCGCCACTCTCCCTTAAGTCCGATTGAGCTGATATTTGGCATAGGATGTTTTTTCGAGGTGGTTTTTGTATATGGTAACTTTTTGAAATTTTAGGGTCTATTTTTTCCATACATTCCTTGGCACCCTACTGGTCACCTTCCGAGCAATTCAACTAAATGAATGGTTTGTCTAAAGAATTATTTCCTGATAGATTGTTCATCAGCCCATTATTAAACTGGTGACATGGAAAGACGACTTTGGCGTAGGCGTTTCTGGTAGATGGTAGACGGAAATGTCTTTGCACTGCAGGTTGTGGCAGCACTATAGCAAATTGACTCCATTACAGGTCGGACTCGATTATCCGGAGTATTAATTTTTTTTCACTTCGGATAATAGAATCCTCCGGATAATCGAATCATAAAAAAAACCAGTTTTCTGCGGTACATACTTAATGACGGATTATGTACATATTTTCTCAAAATCCCATCAATATGGGATTTCCCATTGCATGTATGTTTTAAATTTTTATTTCTAACCTAACCTTCTTCGAAATATTTTGATGATGTACTGTATTCTATTAGTCAAATCATTTCATTTGATACCGATATTGAGGGGATTGCAAAAAAAAATATAGTCGACCATTTTGTGGCGGCAACCTTTTCGAATTTATGTTGTTCATAATGTAGTGTATTCTCCAAGTCAAGTCATTCAGCCATTTTTTAGCGCGGCCAAATTGAATTTTTGAAAACCATCGAATACGCAGTTTTATGATGGCAGTAGAAATAATGGTATGTTCCAAATTTCAGATCAATCAATGATCAGGAACGGGATCAAATTTTAATTAATGTGGGACAATCCTACAAACACTCAAACATACATACAAACAGGGCAAGCTGAATGAAAGCATTAAAAAGTAATGGTAGATTTGGGAACTGCGGCCATCTTGGGCTTTGAGTTTTCATGACCTACTGTGTTCTACCAGTCGAGTACTTTCATTTGATACCCATATTGATCGAGCTTCGGAAAAAATGGCGCCTTTTTGTGGTGGTGGTTTGCATTTTTCATAAATAGCTGTGTTCTACTAATCAAGCCCTTTCATGTGATACCCATTGTTACGGCCCAGACGGAACTCTATATAAAAAACACACAATTTAATGTTCAACACTATATTTGGAGCAACAAAAAAAAAATACAAAACACTTTACACTTAGAAAACAAAAACAAAACACAAAAGAACACTATACACCAACAAAATCCACTATCAGAAGTCCTGGGCCGCACCTGGAAAAAAAGGATGGTTATTGAATTATAAACACAAAGATTTATGCTTACTTATCTCTAGCTGTTTTGCAAAGCCTGCAAAGATCGCGAACCACACAAAATTGAACTACACAGAATAATTACCTTTGAAAACACAATCATAACAATTACAAACAATAACAAACGAATGTCAATAGATAGGAACGGATGGAAACGGATTCGCTATACAAAGAGCAATTGTTTATGGCGAATATTCCAGACGCAACCCAAACAAAGATTTCGTTATTCAAATGACTATGGGACCAATCATATAAATAGGGCACGAAATGTTCAGAGCAGGTCACTCGCAAATACATCATCGATCAGTATAGATCAAACCTGCTTTGTCTATATTCGATCTCATCTATACTCAACTCTTCGGAACTCCGTTCAGATACCTCTCTGGGCGGAGACACCCATATTGATGGGGTTCTGAGAAAATATGTAATCCGCCATTTTGAAGTGGCCGCCATCTTGGATTTGCATTTTTCATAAATGACTGTAAATATTCTACGTTTCAAGCCCTTTCATTTGATACCCATATTGGCTATTTAATATGGAATTATTATACAAAATATTAAAAATTTCCGGATAATCGAGTCTAAAATTCCGGATAATCGAATCCGGGATAATCAAGTCTCCGGATAATCGAGTCCGACCTGTATATGATATGGCTTTTAAGATATGCAAAAGCGAAAAACGAATATTTGTTTTCCGAGCGCGTCTTTGCAGAGGAGACTGGAGACAAACGGAACACAATCAACAACCAACTAACTTTATTGCAAGAGACTGTGAATCCGCCACTCACTTCGGCAATTTCAAAATCAGAGCGATGATCACAGTTGTCTCACATAGTTCTAACAACTTCACATCCTCAGCTGCACAATCTGAGATGAACCATTTATCGCGTGCTCTCACGATAAACCATGCGTAGTACAGTCAACCGTCCTATAACGCGGTACTCTCAAAACGGGGTTTCCATATAACGCGGAGATGAAATTGCGACAGCCCTCCTATAACGTGGTACTCTTATAGCGCGGTTTCCGATCAACAACGTCCCATCAGCTTTTTTCGTGCACCCAATGCATGGTTTTAATTGGATATGTTTATATAAACATTCAACATAATACAACTGAGCCGTTTACGACATCGGTTTCAGGCAAGCTCCGGCTTAGAGGGTATGATTCGCAAGTCAAGATGTGCTGCAAAATTAACCGTCATTGCCAAACCTATCAAACTACTCGATGAGCTCAAGGTTTGCAACATGAATATGAGAATATGAGAATATGAGAATATGAGAATATGAGAATATGAGAATATGAGAATATGAGAATATGAGAATATGAGAATATGAGAATATGAGAATATGAGAATATGAGAATATGAGAATATGAGAATATGAGAATATGAGAATATGAGAATATGAGAATATGAGAATATGAGAATATGAGAATATGAGAATATGAGAATATGAGAATATTAGAATATGAGAATATGAGAATATGAGAATATGAGAATATGAGAATATGAAGAATATGAAGAATATGAAATTTGAAAATGAGAATATGAGAATGAGAATTTGAGAATATGAGAATATGAGAATATGAGAATATGAGAATATGAGAATATGAGAGTATGAAGAATATGGGAATATGTTTTGTTTAAGAAAAATCAGTATACTGTGAAAATGGTAACAGAAAGAATGTGCAGATTAAGTATGCGAAGCCACTTCTTTAACTCCAGCATTCATTAACGTCCGTAGTCCCCATCTAGGTAGGGATCCATTTTTTCAGAGAAGAGCACCCGAATGCAGTTTTAAAACAACAACACATTTGAACACTTGAATGGAAATTTTAGTTAAGTTTTTGTTTTATTTTTGAGAATTCATTTCCTTCTATGTTCTCTTATTGGTCTCCATACTACGCGGTGCGAATGATGAAAAAAAATGATGTGATTTGCACTCATTCTGAGTTTCTTATAGCGCGGTTTCCATACAACACGGTAGATGGTTTCTATACAACGCGCTGCGAATTAGCCTGGTTTAATTAAATTCGAGCATTTCATAGCGCGACTTCCATATAACGCGGTACGCACTCACCGCGTTATGGGAGGGTTGACTGTATCAGCAATGCTTTGGAAGCGCATGCAGTAGTAATTCCACTTTCAAAGAGAGTAAGTGAGCTTCGCTCACTGAGAGTATTGTCAATATATGTGTTTAGTGGTATATACCTATTCATTAATCGTTAGAAACGATATTTATAATCAGTGGCCGTAACAGCGATTTCACAGCGAAAACTGAAGCATATTCAGAAAAATACGTTTCTTTTCTAGAGTCTAAAATCTTTAACATAGAAATTGGAATTCGAAACTGAAGATTGTACCAATATGAATGGCAATAACATTCACGTACACATTGAATGTTCGCTAGTAACCGTGAAGTAAATGAACAAGTGAAGCTTCAAAAAAGTATTTCGGATAAAATATACAGTTGTTCACGAAACAACCCAATGCAACGAAGTTTTTCTACCCGTGCAGAGAAACAAAATTCACAGTTTTTTTTAAACTAAATTTTAAATGTTAAATTTATTACAGTGCATTTTTTAATCTACCTTCTTACTAATAAACTAATAGAGGATTCTAACTTTGGCAGTTCATTCGCCTCTAGCCTAAAAAAAGACAAATTCAGAAAACTTAACGTAAACTCTAAAACTTAAAAAGACCCATTCTGGACGTCCCCCCAACCGGCGCCCACAGGTTTGCTAGCTGGATGACTGCCGAATCGTAATAGCTGTTAATTGAAACCAATTACCTCTCATTCGATGCAACGGAATCGACTTCCAAATCAGCAGAGAGAAGCAGTACAAATATTTCATAGAATAGAATAGCATAGAATATTCAACAAACGCATATTTAACTGCTTAGAATACTTCTATAGAGCGGCGCAAGCAATCGACACAGCAGCAATAACTCCAAATTAAATCTCAGCTTCAACACATGATGTTGGCTCTGACTCTCACCAAAGTGAAACTAAAAACTGAGAACAATTTTCACCTTTTGATCGATGCTACGTGATATCGAAGAAGGAAACCATACCATGTAAGCTAACGCCCGAATTGTATGCAACAATGCTAATTGTTGCATTGTGAAAGAATGTGAGCGGCGAATAAAAATCGGAAAAACGTACCTGTTTTATTCGTTACATTGTTTCACTATTTCCACTATGTATGTCTTTGCAAAAAAATATTCTGGGGATATTTCCAAATAACATTGGTATTTGGAATCAAAATCTAACGTTCAAAGTCTATATCAAGGATGCAAAATTTCGAAAGAACATGTTGAAATCGAAAAGCAATTTTTATCAGTTCAAAATATCTCCAGCGGCATTCTTCACTTCTTTCTATCGCGGTGCCGCTGTGCCTATGACCGCTGGCTCACCATCTCGTTTGTTTTGATATAGTTTTCGTTCCATCAACAGAAATATCAGTTCATTCTCGATGTCAGTGAATGCTCAAGCCGAAAATATCACCTTTCATTGCGTCCTGGTGAAATTTTCGTTGGTCATACACCCGTAAACTCAGCACTCAAATGTGCCGTTGCCCATCGATGTGTGTGCAATAAGCGGCACAAAAATGGGACCGGGGCTAGAAACATACTAGGAAAACACACACGAACACGCGTTTAAACGTCTGACGCGGTGTCAGTGAGATGATATTTCCTTGTATGGAATTTTGTTCCCTTCCACTGTCAGCTGATCGAAGATGCGTATGAAAATTTCGGGCGTAAATTCTCAGTGAGACAGTGGAACGAATGAGTGTGGGGAATAATGCAAAAACCAATTGTTCCACATGACGGAGTGTCGGTTGCATGGAATTAAGTTTGGTTCATTTGTCATGAACTGCAGGGGAATTGGTGGTTGGTTTTGATGTTGTCTCAATATCTTGCGCTGTCAGTAAAGTGAGTGTGAGATTTTGCAACTCTGGTCTATATACTTTTTCCACACGAAACATTGAAATGGTATTCTTTCAGATTAAACGCTCACGCAAAAAATTGATAAAAATCTTCTACAAAAGTGAACCGATTTTTATTTTAAAAAAAACCAAAATAAAGCTTATTTTAGTGACCACCCCTTTTTTGATAAAGTGTGTTTTAAACGATGAACAAAATTCTTCATGCACACCTCTAACACTACGAATTCGATGCTGTTGAAAATCCGAGTTATTTCTTCTTTAAGTTCCTCCAAATTTTGTGGCTTATTAACAGAGAACGGTCCTTCACGTACCCCCAGAGGAAGTAATCGACGACGAGAAATGTTGAAATTCTTACCATAAGAAGGCAAAGGCTTCGGTTGCTCGAGTAATACGATTTCACTAAACATACACGTTCTTGTAAATTGTACAACTTGACACTAAAAACTATCCGATCAGACTGAACGAGTAGTTGAATATTATCGTCCGAAGTGGGGAATGCAGTTATTGAAAAGTAAGACAAAGTTCTACATCAAAACAACTACAATTAGAGGTACCTGCTCTGTTATTTGCAATGAAAAAATATTTGGATGATGAAGAGACTTAGCGAAGGAGATTATGATTCTTGAAATGTTTTATCACATTTTTCAATAAACTTCAATGCAATATCCTAGGAATTTTCCACATTTAAAAAAAAAGTCTTCTGTAAGTCGTCAAAATTAACAGCAACAGTAAACTTTTTTTTGTTTTTCCATTATCAGCGAAGATATGCAGGCTATCTAGTTTGCCAACACGGAAACTAGTAATGTACAGTTGACCAGGTGAGGAACAATCCGCATCTGAATATAAACTACACAACTTCGAAGATTGATCTGGAGCTTTACTAATTGTGATTTCAAACGCCAATCGAATAAAATAAAATGTATTTGAAATTATTTTCAAACACAATTTTTGTTCAGGTTTTTTTTCTAAAAAATGTGTTGATATCACATAGAATACATAGATACAATGATGTTAATTTAAGTTCACAGCTTTATTTCAGAAGTGTACTTATTCCATCTGAAAATCCAGTAATAATCCAATTAACCTGGTTGATTCGCTTTCATTCGATTCAAATGGAATTCCAGTAGAATTTTTTTCACAGAGATATTCTCGATCTAACGAAAAATAATTTTTTCATTTTGGATTATAAATATTTAATGACATAACGATCGCACAGCAAATCGATGGACAGTTTTGAAGTGTTCTATACAAGACCCAGTTATTGCTTTGACAAATACATCGTTTTATGACAGTTACAGCGTTCCAAAACCCACTCAACATTTTCGATGTTGCATTCTGGTCCTTTATTTTTTTTTTGAGTGCAGATCTTTGCCCACTCCGGAATATGATCGATCACAGCAAATGCCGATTCATCATCACTCTGAATTTCCGATTCATCTTTAGTTTGTAGCGCAATACGAAACCTTTTCCGCCATAGTTCGGATAATTAGGGTATTGAAAGCGTATCAAAATATTTTATTATTTTTCAAATCCTTATCGACCATTCTGCAATTCAGTAGCCTTTTGCGGTCGTATGTCTGTTTTCAGCCACCACAGCGAGGAATCATACTAAATACTTTATCCAACCGCATGCTATAATTTACACTACTTTTGTACGAATTTTAATGTCTAGTGAATTTGATCATGCATTAAAACGCAGTTTTCTATGGATAATAGATAACGGTACTCGGTGTAAACAAAAGATTATTAGCGTGGAGAGATAAGAGGATCATAGGAAATTATGTCAACTAGTGGTGCATAAATCATCTTTCGTAAATGTAAATATATCCTAGAAATTGAAAAATTCCAATACTTTGAAGAATTGTTACTTTTCAAGAAAAGTAATGCAAAAAAATGGTTTTACTCGTAATTTTGCATGAAAAACTATACAGACATTTTCATTCTAAAACTAACTGTTCTCGAGTTAGAAAAAAAATCCATAGAAAATTATATTTGATGAATAAACCATATGCGTAATATCATGAAAACTCAACCATTATGGAATTGTTTAATTTTTATAGTTTTTGGTTATGAACGTCTATGTATAGCCCGTAACTATAAAAGTCATTGGATCATAGGAAATAGCCCGGTTGTTCACAGTTTACGTGAGTTATTTTCAGAATATGGATTTTAGTGAAGAAGTCCAATGATTTAGTAAATATATATGGAGCACTCTCAGTAAATATCTGACTCTCATCTCAATCAGTTTATTGGTAATTATGGAATACTCAGGTTGGGCGGAGTTTTAAAATTCTTGAATACGGAACGATTTTTATTTAATTTCGAGTGTATCGGTGATTATATTTGAAAAAATATTTATTCTTCGTGTCCACGTGGACATAGTCTATACCCCCTCCCCCCTCGCCGTGGACAAGCGTGGACATTCTGATACCCCCTACCCTCCCTAAAGTTGTCCACGTGGTATGTGGACAGCCCCTAAGGGATATTCATATTTTAAAAAAGGTGTTTTTGAGAAAAATTAATTTCAATTTTTAAATTTTTTCAGTATAAATTTTTGATATTTTAAATATTTTTCAATGAATTTTTTTTTTACATTCAATCCTTAAACAAATTTTTTTTAGAAATCAAAATAAATATTTTTATGAGTTTCTAAGAAAAATAAACTTGAATTTTTGAAATATTTTGTTTTCTGTATATTTTTGTTTCATTTTCTTTAATTAAAATTCAAAACAAATTTTCTACATTTGTTTGTTTAATCAAATATTGTTGGTCTTATAGTTTTATAACTGTTACAGTTTTTTGAACGCGTTTTCAAGAAAAAAAATAAATGAAAATAAATAACACTGATTTTTTTTTTAATTTAGATTTATTTTTCTCAAAACTCTATTTGAATGAATAGCACTGCTACAAGGAAAAAGTTTTTCAACAACAACAATTTTTTTTTGTTTTCTTTTTAATATATTGATTAACTAATTTAAATAATGCTTTTTATTCGTCATATTTTACACAAAAATTCTCGCGATTTACCTACAAACTTGAAAAAGAAATTTAATATTTTTGACAAAAGACTTATTATCAGTATAAACTTAGCCGGATACACTATATCGCTATTAATAATACAGTAACAGTAATTGCTAGAAAAATTCTTTTCTTGTAAAAGTGCCTTGCTTCCATTGTATGGACGAATTGTTGGTTACTGTACGAGCTATTCATACATTTTTTTCAGAACATAAATATTTTTTGCGAGAAGAACGATTTTTTAATTTTTAAAATAATTTTTTTTAATGATTTCTTCTACAGTAATTTTTTTTTTTAATTTAGATTTATTTTTCTCAAAACTCTATTTGAATGAATAGCACTGCTACAAGGAAAAAGTTTTTCAACAACAACAATTTTTTTTTGTTTTCTTTTTAATATATTGATTAACTAATTTAAATAATGCTTTTTATTCGTCATATTTTACACAAAAATTCTCGCGATTTACCTACAAACTTGAAAAAGAAATTTAATATCTTTGACAAAAGACTTATTATCAGTATAAACTTAGCCGGATACACTATATCGCTATTAATAATACAGTAACAGTAATTGCTAGAAAAATTCTTTTCTTGTAAAAGTGCCTTGCTTCCATTGTATGGACGAATTGTTGGTTACTGTACGGGCTATTCATACATTTTTTTCAAAACAAAAATATTTTTTGCGAGAAGAACGATTTTTTAATTTTTAAAATAATTTTTTTTAATGATTTCTTCTACAGTAATTTTTTGAATAAACGTTTAATATCTTTTAATGAAAATTTAAATTTCCTACAAATCATTCGTTGACGAAAATTTTGTATGTTTATAGTTTATGAGTTGGTAATTTTTGTGAAAACAAAACCCAAACTTTTCTAGAAGTTGTTTAGATTTTTTATGAAATTTCAAGTATGCCAAGTTGCTTAAATGGCACATATATTCAAAACCACAAAGTTTCATCGGGATCTGAGATCATCTCAGATGGTGCTGCCAATGGCCAGTCGAGTTGGCATGAAATTTGTGTAATTTGCGATGCAACTTATATTGGTTCTCATCTGCATTGCTCCTGTGCGTCAGGACAAACTCTACACTATCCTTGCTTTATGCATATTCTAAGAATATATTCTGAAGCAAAAAATTACACGGTAGCAAATTAGAAACTGAGGTTGACGAAAGCGAACCCAATTTTTAATTTCTCTTGGATAGAATGATAGAATGACGCACGGTGAATAGCTATGATTGTTCTCGACGTGGTATTGATGTATTTAAGTTTTATTTAGCTGCTACATTAGTCGTTCCTTTTGATCGACACAATTTGAGGTGCAAAAATCAAAACATCGGAACTAATGTTTGTTTGAGAAATTTATATTTATATTATTGTGATAGATGTGTTGATATATTTCCAAACAATTGTATGTAATTCAATGTGTTTAATGTGGTTACTCAGATGCTAAGTTGATTATGAAAAAAATCATCAAGCAATACGAACAAAATCGTGTAAGGTCTTCCTTTCATGCCGGTCACTGTACAGCGCGTAGTGGGTTGGTAAACCACTTGACTTTTCCGTCCATGTCTTTTCTTTATGTTCCACCAACGCAAGCTGGAGGAGCGTTTTTCCGACCTCCCCGGGGGGGAGAGAACAAACACGGACAAACAAGGTGCAGGTGGATGAACTTTTTCGTATCCAGAAGCACAGCACAGGGCACACCCACAGCAGCTGCGGGCAAGCAAGCAAACGGAGACGACAAAACCTATGCTGCTGAAGAAGTACAAGCTACTTTTCTTCTGAATGACCCCCTCCAGGATGCATTCCACTTGTTGTGTGTGTGTGTCCCATTGTCATTGCGAAGTATGTTTATGTATTCTCGTGTGGAGTTATGAATTTGTAATAGGTTCATTTAGCGGCGTTGTTTCTGTCACTGTTTCTGGAGAGCTAGTTGTTGAGAGTATTTTCTTGTATGTGCCCTGGAAGCGCTTCTTACATGAACTGGGCAACTGTGGTGATGTTGAAAGGTCATTAGTTGTTTGATTCTCTGTGAGAATGACGTAAGCTTTCATAGTTTTTTAGCGGTCTGCAAATCGTGTAGGTCAAGATAATCGCCTTTGAGCATTTTCCCTTGTGTTTTTGCTTCAACATTTTTCGGAACATTAGAGGTGGGTGTTTGGCGGTTTGGAAAACAGCATTTTGAGAGAGACTGGTGCAGATCGTTTTTCCAAAAGTAAAAGTAAGATGAACCATGGTATGGTTTATTGAACATGGCCGTTTGATTCTGGATTTATTTTGAGTTACTATTTGAGTTTTGAGAGTTACCAAGCGCTCACAATTTCCGCCAAACATTAGCCTTCCAGTTTTCACAAACGAGCAAAGCCCGAAAATTCGTCGTGGTATTTCCACAAAAGACTAACATGAAATGCAGATAAAGTACACTTTGTACAAGCAGAAGTGCTTTGTTTTCTCTAATTCCAGTAAGTGACATCGACACAACCAATACGCTGCATAGTTATCCCATGTTACTTTTTGACAATTTTCACTTTTCTTCATAAAACGATATTTTTATGCCTGCTGTTTCGGCTAATCAAAACAAACATATTAAAATTCTTTAAAGCACTTTATTTCAAAAAAACACTAAATCACTCAATAAAACACTAAAGTACTCAACAAAACACTGAATCACGAAAAATTCCTGCAAAAAAAAGGGCAAATTATTAAGATTTTAGATTATTTATTGTTACCTACCTCATTAAACAATTACCTGTATTGTCACTTACCTATAAACAAAAAAAAACAATTTAATCAATTCTCAAAGAATGTGATAGAAATTCACTTACCTTTTAGCAAAGACGAACAATAACAATCACAATAATAACAATAACACTCAGATTGACACAAACAATATTGCTATAATATTCAAAGCTCAATTGTTATAGCGAAAGTTCGAGAAGAAACCCGACCAAAAGAACAATCAGTATAACATTAGCCATACTATTCAAATGACCAAAGGGAATCATATTAATAGGGCAAAGCATGTTCAGTAGGCTCAGTTTCAAATAAACCATCGATCGATACACTTGAACGGTGAATTGAATTGGTGACTTTAGTCCGAGTGAATCTATCTGCGAAATTCATCGAATCTTCAGACCTTAGCTTCTGCTCGGCTACATAAAATTGGCGCTGTAGACAGGATACTTGGACACTGAGGACCACCGTACGATGGAGAAGCTTCAACTACGACGATCAGCAATCGAAGGGCGTCTGGGTAACATTTCCGCCAGAGTCCAAGCCATGCACATTGGGACGTCCTGTGTGGAGGATCTAGACGTTGAATTGGACAGCCTGCGTGAACTTTGGCAGGACTTCCGAGCAGTTCACAATGGCATTCTGGACCATTGCACGGACGACGAGTCTATAGACGAGCACGTAGAATATGAGACCTCGCTGGAGAAACGGTACAATCGTACCAAAGCAACGATCCTGCAGTTCAAGCGTGTCATCAGTAACCAGAATCAGGATTCAGCGAATGTGGCTACTTCCGATATCAGTCAATTACACCCAGAAACATCGACAGCGCACGTAGTTCCCGAAAAACAATTGCCTAAGGGTATTCAACCCACCTTTTCGGGCGATTACGACGAATGGACTTCATTCTACGATTTGTTTACAAGTTCCGTCCATCAAAACGAGCGACTTACCAAAGCACAGAAGCTTGTCTACCTCAAAACGTACACCTCCGGGCGAGCAGCGGCTTTGTTGAAACATGCTAAGATTGAGGATCGAAACTACGAAGGAGCCATGGAGATGTTGAGAAAACGATTCGACCGACAGGACCAAATTGTCACCCACCACATTCAAAGATTTTTGGAAATTCCTGCGTTAACTGTTGCATCAGCAAACAATTTGGCACGTATGCATGACACAGCGGACGATGTACGACGTGCTCTTCAAGCCATACAGCGAGAAGAACGCGACTGCTGGCTTATACACTTGTTACTCGCAAAGCTGGACATCGACACCAGGCAACAATGGTATAATCGAACATCCACCATGGAAGCTACACCGACACTGACTGACTTCCTGGCTTACGTGGAACAGCGAGCCTATACCTTGGAAACCTCTCACGTGTCATCGGCTAAACCTGTAATAAGACAACCACCACGCAGCAACAGTTTTGCGGCGACGAGCAGGGCACCCCGACCCACCTGCGCAATTTGTGGCGGTCCTGAACACAAGCTATTCTTTTGCGACCGCTTCAAGGCACTATCCGTGGCCGATCGCTTTGAATGTGTCACGCGACTTGGCAGATGTCA
This sequence comes from Toxorhynchites rutilus septentrionalis, assembly GCF_029784135.1. Lineage (NCBI taxonomy): Eukaryota > Metazoa > Arthropoda > Insecta > Diptera > Culicidae > Toxorhynchites > Toxorhynchites rutilus. The sequence goes on along the minus strand of NC_073746.1, from coordinate 65,928,246 downwards.
TAACTGCCTTCGTGAGAGACATGGAAGCAACGACTGCTGCTCCGGCACTTGCAAACGTTGCAGTCAAAACCATCACACTCTTCTTCATGAGGAACGGCGAGATCCATATCAACCACAACTTCCCGGTGTAGTTAGTAAACATCATTCCTACAACGATGCGTTTTGTTCGGTTTTTCTGGCTACCGCAGTCGTCAACGTTTTGGACGCCAGGGGGAATCTTCGTACAGCGAGAGCTCTTCTGGATTCAGGCTCACAAGCGTGCTTTATCACATCCGATCTGTCCAGAAGGCTAGGATTGGACAAACGCCACATTAACCTGCCCCTTAGAGGAGTTTCGGAACTAGCAACCAGAATCCGCGAAGCAGTAACAGTGACTATCCTTTCACGAAATTCCGACTTCCGTCAGGAGACAGAGTGTGCTATCCTAGAAAAGATCTCGGAACCTGTTCCACAATGAGCTGTTAATATCATCCAATGGGAGGGCCTGGCCGATCACGCTCTGGCTGACGAGCGATTCAACATTCCGGGGAATATCGACCTACTTATTGGTGCAAGCCTATATTATCACCTATTTGAACCTGCGCGGATTATATTGGGTCCGCTACAACCAATCCTACAAAAAACCAAGTTGGGCTGGATAGTAGCAGGATTCCACGAACACGGAGATAGAGCGGAACAAATCTCCTCCAACTTCTGTGCACGAATAGAGGATGACAGCGAAATCAAAAACCTCAACAAATTGGTGGCCAGCTTCTGGGAGCTGGAAGACTTCAAGACATCAAAAATATTAACCGAGGAGGAGCAGATGTGTGAAGAGCATTCCTGATCCCATACCAGGCGGGGTTCTGACGGTCGATACATAGTGAAGCTACCACTTCGCAAAGACCCATCGAACATTGGGGAAACCAGATACTCAGCGCTACAACAATATCGGGCATTGCTGCGCAAGCTGACCAAGAACGTTGATCAACAGCAGCTGTATGAGAATTACATTGGTGAACTCATTGCGGCACAACATATCAAACAAATGCCGGCCATCCCGAGCCCCCGTCCGACCATCTACCTGCCTCATAACGCGGTTTTGAAGGAGGAGAGCAGCACAACGAAGCTACGCGTCGTGTTCAACGGTTCACTCAAATCATCAAATGGGGTGACATTGAACGACCTGCTAATGACTGGACCCGTAGTCCAAGATAGCCTATACAACATCCTGCTTAACTTTCGTCTGCATACAATTGCGCTGGTTGGGGATATAGAGAAAATGTACCTCCAAGTGCCAGTTACCGATGAAGACAGTAAGCTCATTCGAATGCTGTGGCAAGAACCTGGAAGCTCTCTGGAAGAATACGGAATGTGCATTGTGACTTTCGGTTTATCGTGTGCCTCCTTCTTGGCGACGAGAGCCCTCAAACAACTTGCGGAAGACGACGGCGAACTGTTTCCATCGGCAACAAGCAGCATGAACGATTTTTACGTCGACGATCTTCTTTCTGGCGCATCATCCGCTCAGGAGGCCATAGAGAAACGTCGACAGTTAAAGGAGTTGATGAAGCGAGGTGGATTCACCATGCGGAAATGGGCCACCAAAGATCCGACAGTAGTTGCAGACATTCCCGTCCCGGAGTAAGCTTTGCTGCCCACACATGCTCTCAGCCCTGAGGCCTCAGTAAAAACTCTCAGAATAAGATGGCATATCAACAACGATCTCTTTACCTTCACTGTGAACTGCGAGCCAACTCAAAACCAATATATGAAGCGTGAGGTACTGTCTGCAATAGCAAGAATCTTCGACCCTCTAGGTCTTGTTGGGCCGATAATAATTACTGCGGAAGCCTTCATGCAAGATTTGTGGAAGCTTAACATCGACTGGTCTGATCCACTGCCAGAAAGGTACAATCAACGTTGGCATTCTTACCTGACACAACTGCAAGAGACTTGGCAGATAAAAATACCTCGTCGTTGCATAGCTATAGATTGTTTTCAAAGGATACATCTTCATGGCTATCGCGACGCGTCTGAGACAGCTTATGGGGCAGTATTATACCTCAGAGCATTCGACGAGGCTGGCAGTATCAGCTCCAAATCGTAGGTAACGCCCATCAATCGACCAACTATTCCAAGGTTGGAACATTGCGCCGCAGCATTGCTAGCGCGACTTATTAAGGCAGTAAAGCCAACGTTGAAAATTCCAAAACATCAAACAACTGCGTGGAGCGACTCCATGTCGACTCTTGCATGGATATGTGGAGATCCATCGAGGTGGAAAACGTTTGTGGCTAACCGAGTAGCTTAAATTAATTCGATATTGCCAGCAATTAATTGGAAGCACATTCCTACGGAAAAAAATCCGGCGGATCTCCTGAATCGGGGACCCCCGCTGCCAGAAACAATGCCATCAGCGTTACTCCGTCTCATCGATAAAGAGCGAAAACAATCTGCGGCGTCACAAGTCTTCATCGTTCACTCTAATGAAATGCTAGACGGACTGCTCAACAGTTACTCCTCTTACACCCGTCTGATAAGGGTAACCTCCTGGATTATTCGTTTTGGATACAATTGTCGACAAAACGGTGAAGAAAGGAGAAGCGGACCACTTCAACCAAACGAAATGACCGCCGCACACAATAACTTGATTCAATTCGTCCAACTGGAGCACTACGCCGCAGAAATTGCCGCTCTAGAAGCCAGAACATCATTACCAAGTAAAAGCAAACTGTGGGCTCTAACTCCATTTAAAGACGCCAATCTTCCCTGGGTGGGCGGAAGATTAGCCCGGTCAAGCATCGCCTACGATAACAAACATCCAATTCTTTTGCCGGCGAATGCCATCCTAACGCAACACATTTTAAGACACGAGCATGTGAGCAACCATCATTTGGGCCCTGAAGCGTTGTTAGCAACCGTTCGGAGAAGTTATTGGATTCCAAAGGGGCGAAATGCAGTACGAGCGGTAGTGTGAGATGTATTCCTTGTTTCAGAGCCCATCCCAATAAGGGCATGCTTCAGCAGATAATGGGTCAGCTCCCTCCAGCACGTTTGGAGCAGGCTCCACCGTTTTACATAAACGGTTTAGACTACGGTGGACCTATAACTCTCATACAGAGACGCGGACCGGCCTCTCCAACGACCAAGGGTTACATCTGTTACTGTTTTCAGCCTGGCAACGAGAGTCTTTTTGGCCGCTCTACGGCGATTTACTGCTCGCAGAGGTCACTGTAGTCATATTTATAGTGACAATGGGACACATTTTGTGGGTGCTGCTCGAGAGATGAAAGACTGGGTCAAGAAAATGGCTGCAAGTGATCACCATACGCAAGTTGAAGACTATTTAGTTATGGGTGGTACACAGTGGCATTTCAATGCTCCATCGACCCCACACATGGGTGGCCTTTGAGAAGCGACCATCAAGTCAACGAAACGGCACATGAACATAGTAGCGCGCAATGCAAGTTTAACTTTTGAGGAATTCAGCACTTTATTAGCCGACATCGAAGCCATACTAAATTCGCGTCCTATATCGCCAGCATCTAGCGATCCAAACGATGTCCAGCTTTCGACGCCAGGACACTTCATCATTGGCCGTCCGATCACTGCACCCAATCCACAAGAATACACCCCCGCAACTGCCAGAAGCTACGAGGTACGTTACAAGTATCTACAAGAACTTAAAAGGCACTTTTGGGATCGATGAAGTCGGGAATATCTTCTTGGTAGAATTTTGAAGTTTAAAAATGCTCCTGACGGAAAACCACGGCTAGCTACAGTACGGATGAAAGACTACGAAATTGTTCAATCGGTTCACAACCTAAGCAAGCTACCACTGCAAGAAAAACCCAATTTTTTATGGGCGGCATGTTTCGGCTAATCAAAACAAACATATTAAAATTCTTTAAAGCACTTTATTTAAAAAAAAAAAACACTAAATCACTCAACAAAACACTAAATTACTCAACAAAACACTGAATCACGACAAATTCCTGCAAAAAAAGGGCAAATTGTTAAGATTTTAGATTATTTATTGTCACTTATCTCATTAAACAATTACCTGTATTGTCACTTACCTATAAACAAAAAAATAATTGAAACAATTCTCAAAGAATGTGATAGAAATTCACTTACCTTTTAGCAAAGTCGAACAATTACAATCACAATAATCACAATAACGCTTAGTTTGACAGAAACAATATTGCAATAATATTCAAAGCTCAACTGTTATAGCGAAAGTTCGAGAAGAAACCCGACCAAAAGAACAATCAGTATAAGCCATACTATTCAAATGACCAAAGGGAATCATATGAATGGGGCAAAGTGGTGTCTTATTACTTAGTGTTCCTTAATAGATGAATGTAAGAAACCATTGAAACGCTGCTCAAATAATTACTATTTTCTGCACACGATGAACAAAGAGAAGCAATTGTGTTTTTTAGTGTTATAATTACCTAAATTTCTGCATTTGAATCATGATTTTTGGAAATTATAGTTGGCAACCCTGCCCATATGTGGTAGTTGCAAGAAAAAAGTAATTGGTCATTTGATCTGTTGTGTTCCACTAGTCAAGCCCTTTCATTTGATACCCATATTGATGGGGTTTTGAGAAAATATGTAGTCCGCCATTTTGTAGCGGCCTCCATCTTGGATTTTTAAAATCATGAAAAACGCAGTTTTATAATGACTGCAGAGATAAAGGTGTTTTCCAAATTTCAGATCAATCGGTCAACAGGCAGGGGTTCAAATTTCTATTTATGTGGTAAAACGCTACAGACCAATATGTTACAAACATACAAACATACAAATTAGAGGGCAAGCTAAATAGAACCGTTTAAAAACAAAACTGGTCATAGGATGGGAAGGGTGAGGCAGAGATAATATTAATCATTCTGAATTTATTTCACATAAATTGGGTAAAACTGAAGCACACATAGAAAAACTGGATAAAACTGAATAATATTTCAAAAAACTGGAAGATTTTAGGATTTAACTGTTTTACTGGATCGTAGAAAAAGAATTGGAAGAATCCAGTTTAAACTGGAATATTGGCAACGCTGCTTGAGCCTGTGGCATTCTGAAGATGCAATATCCGATTTGTTTAGCTGGTGGGGTAGCACCTCCCAGCCAGACTCCAAAACAATTTGTCGTTTTGTCAAGGAAACATTATGTTTGGCGTTGCCCTGGCGGAGCACGACGAAGTTTGTCCTGGATCGCTGGCTTTGATCTGCCCAGTTGCGAGCGGTACTTATGGGAACTTATCGATTCGTTGCTTAGTAGCATCAGAAGCCCATAAAACTGGATTTCTTCCTAATCTCACGAGATCCCAAGGTTTTTGCCGCTGAACATTGTCATAAATGATCTATTTTTATCACCCGTCATGATTTGCTTCAAAACGGCAACAATTTTCATTCCGATTCGTTACATTTGGATGTCATTTGCTATTTCCCCGATTATCCGCGGAATAGTCGGGCTAGCCCAACGCGGATAACGCTAAAAAGGACAAAAAGTGAGTTCCAAACACGAAAAAAAGTTATTTCGGCATGAAAACTATGTTTTATCAATACATAAAGGGTGTGTCACATCAAATTGCATCACGGAAAAAACGCTGCAGAAATTTAATTTTTAGGAATTATATCTTCAACTTTAAAATCAGATAAGAGTATATAGATCACGTTGGCCATGCTTCACTGTCAATTTTTCGTAAATTTGGAAAAATGTCGTCGAACGAAAAAGAGCGTCGTGAATTAATCCTGTGCACTTTCTTCGAGAATCCGGAGTTGTCACATCGGGACATCGGTAAGATGCTGGGAATCGTCCAATTCACGGTCAGCAGAGTACTAAAACGATACTTCGAGAACCTACCCATCAACCGGAAGGTGAAGAACGGCAAAAATGAATGCTCCGTCAGTGAAAAAGATCACAAGCGCGGAGTTAAGCAGTTTAGACGTGATCCGAGAAGTTCGGTCCGGGATATCGCCAATAAGCCGAATTTGTCAAGTTCATTCGTCCAGCGGACCAAGCAGCGGGAGGGCCTGCGTACATACAAGGTTCAGAAGGCTCCTAACCGCGACGAAAGGCTAAACATGGTGGGGAAGACGCGAGCCCGGAAGCTGTACACCGAAATGCTGACGAAGCCGGATTGCCTGGTAATGGACGACTAAACCTACGTCAAAGCGGACTTTCGTCAGCTGCCGGGCCTGTTGTTCTTCTCCGCAGAGGACAAATTCAGCGTTCCGGAGGAGATTCGCAAGCAGAAACTATCCAAGTTTGCCAAAAAGTACATGGTGTGGCAAGCGATCTGCTCTTGCGGAAAGCGGAGCACCCCCTTCGTGATGACCGGAACGGTAAACGGGCAGGTTTACCTTAAGGAGTGCCTACAGAAGCGCTTACTACCACTATTGAAGCAGCACGAGGGCCCGACCATCTTCTGGCCGGATCTCGCTTCGTGCCACTATTCAAAGGACGTGTTCGAGTGGTACGAAGCCAACGGGGTCACCTTCGTGCCAAAGGAAATGAACCCGCCCAACGCGCCGGAGCTTCGCCCAATAGAGAAATATTGGGCGATTATGAAGCAGGCCCTCCGGAAGAACCCAAAAGTTGTCAAATCGGAGGCGGACTTCAAGAGAAAATGGATTTCTGTTAAAAAAAAACTACAACCTGACGTTGTACAGAACCTTATGGACGGGGTAAAGAGGAAGGTGCGAGCATACGGGCTTGGGCTCGAAGTGTGAATAAAAAGAAAATGCCAAAAGTTGTTTAATAGTTTTTATTTTACTGTCTAAAATTTTCAAAAGGATCGGTCTACTGGGCGAATTTCTACAGCGTTTTTTCCGTAATGCAATTTGATGTGACACACCCTTTATGTATTCCAACGACTTCAGTGCCATGTGAGCGAATTTTCTCGAAAGCAGGACATGTTTGCCATGAAAGACGGACAAGACTGTCATCAGAAAATGTCGAAAAGATCATGTTTTAGAATCAAAACATACAATGAAGATGATTGTGATTTAAATTTATTAGACTAATCCTAGAATGAAGTGATATTTTTGATATTCTATGCACTAATTGATGTTTTAAACTTTATTGTTTACGTCTTCCCTTCTTTACATAATCCATCTATTTTACCCATCTCTACGTTATATATCTCCAACAACATAACAGTTCGGCTGAAAACTTTATAAGGTAACACAGTAAAACAATTTTTTTTCTTGCAAAATTCAATTTGATTATTCAACATAATTGCCTTGAAGGCGATACAGCGATCATAGCGATCTTGCAACTTGTCGATGCCATTTTTGTAGTACTCTTTCGATTTTTCCTCAAAATAGGCCTCAGTTTCGATGATCACTTCTTCATCGGTCTTAAATTTCTTGACAGTGAGCATTCTCTTCAGGTCTGCGAACATAAAATAGTCGCTGGGGACCAGATCTGGAGAATACGGTGGATGCGGAAGCAATTCGATGCCCAATTCATGCAATTTTGCCATCGTTTTCATTGATTTGTGATTTTTCCATTTTTTCACAATAACAAAAGTTGCTGCACTCTCAATGCTGTAACTCACGAACCAATCAACCGATTGCTTCAAATTTTGACACGTATCCATTGAAAGATGGTGCTTTGTGATAGTCAAGTAAATTTTTGCAAGAGGCGCCATCTAGACGTCAACTTTATGAACTTTTCAGCCGAACTGTTAGTTGTACATTTTCAATATTTCGTTCGTTCTTTCGTCGTTTAATCATCCAAACCCGATTGAGCAAATCGTACACTAGGAAGTTTGTTCTTTAATACATTAACAAAACAAGCCCCCTCCTTGTTCCACGAAATTTAATATACGAAATGTGTCACCGAGACAGGCAAGAGGAACCAGAAATTACATATTTCACGGAAACAAAAGCCTTTGAACTGAGCCACTCTCCCACTCCCTCTGCTCCCAGTGTCTCCTAGCAACCGCCGATGCGTGCGATTTTCTGGAGGCAAAGTAAGCTGAGCTGCTCTTTGTTCGTGGCAAATTGCGCTTCGAGAACTTTTCTGAAAGTAGTTAAGCCAGGAAGTGAGTTCCCGACGGCGGAAGCCTATGCATAAAAGTTTCACAGCGGCGGGGTGGGCGGAACGTTTCACGTTACCCCCGGTTGGGGAGCGCATATGCCGACACCTGTGAGTGATATATTGAACGAATTTTCACACTAACTCGATGATGTTGGCTTGTGTTTTCGTAATTTTTTCGTTTTCGTTTTTGTGTTTTGCGTAAATTTTTCTTCCGTGCGAAACATGGTTAAGAGGTGATGTGCGAAGCATTCTCCACATGTTTTATGATTTAATCAAGTGTATTGCAATCCAATTCCATCGAATGTTGAATAGAGTTTAGATTGAGTAAAAGTTCATTAGGGCAGTATAAACTGTTCCAATTAGGGTACCTTTGCTCATTCCTTCGAATCGGAAGCAGTAATCATTAAAATTGACCGCCGTACGATACGCCGTAATGCATCTTCATCTGCATTATCATGATGCTGTTCCCTAGCCTCTCGGTGCATTGGAAAATGTGTTTCCGACACAGAATTGCGTGAATTGGCATCGTTCTCAGTTGTTATCGATCTTGTCGTCCTCGTTCCATATTTGCTATGACGCCGGTAAACTTTGCTCCGATCCAATCTGCGTCATACAATGGACTGTTTCGGGAGAAGGGGTTCATTTCGCAGAAACATTGCCACTAGCTTATCACACAGCACGGTTTAATGAAAAGGGAATGGTAATAGCTCTGTTTATGATGTTTTTGTCGAGAGTAGCAAGCGATTGTTGTCCTTCAAAAAGCGTAATTTTCGGATGCAAACTGTACCGACTTAACATTGAGCATCATTCAAATAAGGTCACATCCATGGTTGGTGACATAATCGAGGATTTGTTAATTGAAATGCGCACTATTTATAATTGATATCCACAGGTCGGTGCCGCTACAATGGAAAGTCGCGTAGAGTTCATTCTCGGTATTCACAGGAATAAGTTACTTTCCACTCCAGTTCACATCAATCCACAACGTTGCAATCCGGTGTTATCCCCGGCTCCAAAACAAACGATTTCCATTACAACGAAAAAAAAAACGGAATACAAAAAATCGTGACACTACGAGAGGAGCAACCATTGTACCCCGATGCTCGGCTATAAAACAGCCTTCACACGCGTTTAAAATAAGACCACCGACGACCATGAAAAGTGCAGTCCCCATTCGGGAATGAATTCCCTCTCTCTCCGTCCGCACCACCAGAACTCACTGCTTCTGTCCTGTGTCCCGGTTCGCTCAGGGCTATTCAAATAATTTCCTAGATGTCCAATTATCCTAGCGGATGAGACCAGTGACCGTTTGGGGGACGCGCGGTACGGAAGCAAAGAGCGCAACGGCAAAAGAGTCATCACAAAAGGGCAACAGTAACCGTGACAGCGAAAGAGGAATAAATAAACGGAAAGCTTCGCAAAAATGAAAATCTATAGCGTGGAACAGTTCCACCGGACTGGACTGGACTGGAAGGGACCAACATCAGCACCACGGACGCACGGATATCCTGGGCGTAATTTATGAATGAATGGGGGGAGGAAAAGTGTTACTCCACAGCAGTAAATTTCGTCAATAGAGGCAAGAGCCAAGCAGATGGGGAATTGAATTTTCATTAAATCAAGCGTGATGAGTATCATGTATGCTTTACTTTCGTTATGTTATTAGTGGAATATTAAATAACAAATAATGAATTTAATAGTCGGTCGTTCGTCACATTTCCGCAAGATTTTGATCATTTGCACGAGAGCGAAAGATCTTCTGAAATGATTGCTGTGAGTGAAGCACATTTCGAGGTAAACAGGCTGTTGGAAATTGTGGTACGTTTCGTCTCAAATTCCGAGCACATAAGCTTTGTTGGCCATTGAACAGTGTCTCGTTACTCAAAATTGTACTTTTTCGCGAAATTTATTTGTTTTTTTGATACAATAGAGCCTTTTTTTCATTTGTCTACAAATACATATTCATGGTTTTACAAATACATATTCATGGAGAAAAACTAAAAATAAGTAAGATTACATTTGCCTCAAATTCCGAACACCATTTTTGTCACATACTCAAATTCCGAACACTTTTTTCTTGTATTCCGAACAGCAAAAATACAATTTTTTAGAAGGATCATAACTTTTGAACTACTGAACCGATTCAGATGATCAACATATCAAATTAAAGTCAATTAGATATTCGTTTTTGGGAAAAAAAAATATACAAAAAAAATTATTGTGTTTTCGTTATTATTAATTGTATTTGTTTTTTATAGTTCACATGGTTTCGGTATAACTGGCGCTATACTTTTTATATTTTTTCTTGAAGGATGAGGTGTTTTTTAAATAAGATATTCAAAAATCAGAGATGTATTTTTTTTTGTTTTTGAGTTATGATTTTCCATAGTTACGATGTTATGGTTGCGGCAACCTATTGGACCGAATATAGGAACATGAGAAATCCTATTTTTCTGCGAGTGTATTTTCTTAAAGAAGACCAGCTTGTTGGCTTTAATTTGATATATCGATCATCTGAATCGGTAGAATCGATTGAATTGAAGATGCATTCTTGCCCTCGCGAGAACAATATAAAAGCTACTTCATTCACCTCACCTCATTGACCAATTAGGAAAGCCTACCTGTCGCTGTCGTCTAGTCGCTAGCTGGATGACTGATGAATCACGAAAAAATTCAGGTTGTGACAGGAAAACTGAAACTCTTTTGCTGCTGCCCGCAATGTTGTTGCTAATGCTGCTGCTGTTGCTGACGATGTTGTTGTTGCTTTCCTTTCGCTCCTATTACTGGTGTTGGATTTAATTTCTCTTCTTGTTTTCTGGTTTCTCTCTCTTTTGGGTAATGCTGTTAACTACTTCTCGGTTAGAAAATGACTGATTGTTTCGCTCTAGAGCAACCATTTTTTATGCAGTGGATAGGGACCGCATAAAAAAGCTCCGCGTTGAAAATAACTGTTTTCTTAACTGGTTAATAACTGGTTTTTTTTCAGTTGCATGTTGGAACGTTGCTATTAGGAATTATATCATGCAAAACATATAGAGCCGCTGCCTCGACCTTCACGACTTTTTTTTTTAACTTGGTGCATCTGATGACAGCAATCACAATTTTCATGATCATATAACTAATCTGAATTACGAGTGATTTTTCGAAAGGGCGTATTCATAACCATTGAACTCTCCTCAAAAAAAAATCGTAATTCGAAATCCAGATGTCTGATTGGAATATGGTGTTTGACAAAGATGTAGAAAAGTTAAATAACTATTTAGGAAAAATAACACTTCAAAAACACTGTTAAAAATCTTACTAAAAAATTGAATTTGATTTTAAAAACATTTATATTTCAAAGCACTCTCCTTTGATTTTTTTTGAATATTTTTTTAGAAAATACTTTCAATTTAACAATGTTTGATGTATAATGATACCGTGTCGAACTCACCAAAATGAAGATATGAGTTATAAAAACTTATGAAACTTCAATACTTTGCGAAATTATAAACATTTGAGAAAAGTCATATAAGTACTTGTGCAATTTATCATTTGGTAGCTCATAATACAGAATTTCTTTCCAAAACTTTATATATCCCTTTTACGTTACTTATCCTTTTCTAAATAAAAACAACAAAGCTCCATTTATTATGTAATTCGATGTTGCAAAGGCGACGTTTTTTCATACATTTTTTCTCGCTTTTTGAAACCTTACGTCAGATGCATAATTGTTTCAGCATTTCCAATTTGTCATTTCAGTTATGATGGCATATCATAAAGAAAACATTTTTGAACAATCCTAGTGATTTTTTTTTTGATTTAGTAAAAGGTATGGTCGAACAACTAGATGCGTAAAAATCAAGTATCGAACGATCTGAATAACAAAAAAATTAAACAGAAACTCACACGGAGAAACACCTCCTCTCACTACTAATATGTTACATTAACGATCAATGCAAACAAAATTTAAAAAACATACAATCTACTAGAAACGGTTGTATGCATATGGTTTCTCAAACAACTTCAACTTTACAATATCACTTCTTCTAAACAAATTCATTTACAGGTTAAATTATTTGCACCTCATTTTGAAGTACCTGCGTCGTCTATGTTTAGTTGTGCCTTAATTTCAAACAAAGATTTCGTATTAGAAAAAATAAAATATTACATTTTACGACGAAAAATGTAATATTGTAAGTGTAAAATCAAAAAACCATTTTTTGATTCATGCTCTTAAAGTCAGAAAATACCTTTCCCATGTAAAAAAATACATACATTCGGAATCTTCCAGGGGGTGATAAAGGATCATATTTGAGGAAAAAATTCTCTACGCGTATGTTTGAATTTCAACAATATTATTGAACTTTTTTTTCGTTGCTGGCTCTTTCTGCACCCAAAATTAATTTTTGGGTGCAAAAAGCACATTTTTTGGCACCCTTATATATAACATTAAATAACAGAAAATGTGCTACTCTCCCATACTGGTACTGTATTTTCATAATATATATGGCCAGAGATCGAAATGGTCGCCTATTAGAAAGAAAAACATCCGTTTTCAGCCACAGGAGAAAATAGTTGAGAATATGAGAGGCGAGCAGTGTTTGGATATTAATGTTTGAATATCGAATGACACACAATGTGTCATGCAAGTAACCCCTCATGAATGTATAACCAAACATGAGTGGATCATTCAGATACTGTTTTGATTGACAACACTTGTGTTACACTAAATGATTGAACAAAAAGAGGAACGAAGACTGTTGATTGCATATCCGAGCTGTATCAAACGTCGCACATCATTTTCGAAACCTGCATACAAGTTTGAACCGCATATATCGTCCCGTTCTACTATAGCGAAAACCACTGCACAGCGAGAAATGATACAAGAAAAATTACGTCATCATTCGGTCGCCATTTGCGGAGAGTAGCGAATGGGAAAAGAGCTAAAACGAGAGAGTTTTTGTTTCTCACTGAAGCGGTGTTGCTAGTAAAACTATGCGGTCTATATGAATTTATATATTTCAAGGAATAGCAGCGTTAATCCTTTCGCTACGAGCGTCGTCTATAGACGACATCCGCGCGACGAGCTGTGTGTACGAGCGTCGTCTTTAGACGACATGAAATTGATTCTGCTCTTCGATCACACCAGCGCGATGTGCATACTTTTCGGCGCAGTGCTCCGTACAGGGGTAGCACTTCGGCGGAGCACACTGCCGTAATGAAAGGGTTAAAAATGAAAAATATAATCTGACTACCCTTCCATGAGCCTCTATCTAGCCAAATAATCATATATTTGGCATTCTCTTAGACTTATGAATCAGAATCTGCTACATTAGTTGAATATGAATCATTCGTATGAATATGCGTAGTTCGTATGATCCTGCTGTTTCATGATGCATGGAGTGGTTCGATATGTATATGTTAGAGGCAAAGAAGAAAATAAACTTTCTGCACCGAAACCGATCATGACGGCTTTGGTTTGTTGGCTCGTGTGCCATGAAGTGCGAACCGAAGCAGAGATGTCTCGTTCTCTTTTGTGTCGTAATTTGTAGCACGTAAAAGCAAAAGAAAACCACTGGGGGAAATGGTTTTTGTATGATCATATTTGAACGAACGAAAGCGAATTATTCAGTGAAAGGATCAATCGGCAAACACTGGAGGCGAGAGAATGTTATACGCTCACTTTGATTTCCGCGAGAAACGTAATGCAGCTGAGCGAGAATTTCGATCTCTAGTTCTGATCAAGGACGTCTTCGACTACCTTGAATTATCCATAACGTCATCGCGAACCTGCTCAACATTTTCGATTACTTGCTGGCGACCTGAACAGGGCAAATCCATTTAACTCCTAGCTCTTCGGAACCAAGAATACCAAATCTAGTATGTTTTCAAATCAACAATGACTCCAATTTGACTTCGGCCAACGTGTAACCCATGTCGAAATGACATCGAATAACTATACTCAATTCATTTCTGGTTGAACTACCCCGAAATTCGTATTCGACTGTTCGATCTTGGTTCGCGGTTCAAAAAATCTTCTACCTAAAGCTCGAATCCTTCAATATCGGGACGCACTTATTGCAGTCCTGTTACTGGTCAGATCTGGAAGTTGCATTCGAAATTGTTGAGTAATATTGGGCCAAACTACGGAACGTCCGATATCGCCAAGAAATACAATGCCAGCCAAAACACCGCCAAAAAGATTCGTCTGCGAGAAAGATTTTGATTTTTTCGTGCCAACGTGCAAGCAACCAAACAGGACACTGAACCAGAATCTAGTGGCCTACATCGCCCGAAAAGGGTTCTTACGCTCCTTACGGAGTACGAAGGATGAATCCTCATGGATGATGAAATTATATAATAGGCACTCCACGGATTATGGGCACCTTCCGAACAAAAATTCAATAACCACGCTGGTCGAGATGATATCCCTAGTAAGTTCAAATTCATTTTGTTGATAAATCCATAAGAAAGCTTATGATCTAGTGAGGTATTTGCAGCTGCGTATAAAAAACCCAGATTTCTAAATCTGACTATGGATTCCAAAATGTTCAATTAGGAATATCTAAAAAAAAAAATATTCTTCCGTACATCTTCCGTACTGTAAAATTTTGGCCTGATTTAGCAAGCTGCTACTATAGCGGAGAAACAAAACAGCAGTATCGCAACAACGCCAAACCGGCTGTTGAATCTTCAACGCACCGCTGTTTTTGGTGGACGGTCAGCAAACGCGGCACCCATCGCGCGAATAGCTTTTTCATGTCCAAAATGTCGTGCAAAATGTACGTGCAATTTGCAATGCATACGGCCTCAGCTGACTCGCGTAACTTCACTTTACGATCGTTCAAAACGAGTCGATACACTTGTTATACGATTTATGGATTCGTAGCCTCTTTTGGCTTTCCAGAGCAAGGTGCTTCTGCGGTGCCTGTACGGTCCATTTTAAATTCACTAAACCAACGATAAACTCTTGTTCTCGAAGGAGCAGAAGTAGAATAACATTTCGTCAACCCCTGCATTGATTGTTTAGGAGTTTTTCCCATCAACAAACAATGTTTGATCTTAATACGAAATTCCTCTCTTTCCATTTTCTATACGAATGCTCAGGTAATGACACTTAAACAATTGTAGTTTGTGAACAAATAAACGAAATGTAATTAAACTTCACACATAAGCTAGTGACAGATGAACCTCTCGAAATGAATCTTGTTCATTTTTAGTGGCGCCATCTGTTAAAAAATCCCGGTACTTTTTAGCCCATGTAGTATGTAGATCTTAACTATTTAGACGTGCATAATTGAATATACAGAAGAAAAAGGCATTACTAGCCTTTAATGGTATTTTTGGGTACTTTTTTGAACAGAATGTGGTTCCGGATTCTACCACGTTATCTCATCTAACCCGTAATGGATACAAGTTCATACAGAAAGCGGTTTTTTTTCAGGGCTTCCATTTGATGTATCAAAAGAGAAAAAATATACAGATTTTGAACAATTCAAAAACTCAATTCAAATGCAATTCCTACACAATCACAGTCCTATGTCAAGATCCCGTCCGTGTCCTTAGGTCATAAACTTTTTAAACGGTTTTATTTAGCTTGCCCTGTAATCTGTTTGTATGTTTGTATGTTTGTATGTTTGTAACAATAGGGGTTTTCCAAAACCCTATCAATATGGGTTGTACAAATGAAAGGGTTGTACTAGTAGAATACGGTTATTTAAGAAAAATGCAAATCCAAGATGGCTGCCACTACAAAATGGTGGACTACATATTTTCTCAAAACTTCATTAATATGGGTATCAGATGAAAGAGCTTGACTAGTAGAATACGGTTATTTATGATAAATGTAAATCCAAGATGGCTGCCACTACAAAATGGCGGACTACATATTATGTCAAAACCCCGTTAACATGGGTATCAAATGAAAGGGCTTGACTAGTAGAATACCGTTATTCATGAAAAATGCAAATCCAAGATGGCCGCGATCATAAAATAGCAAATTACTTTATTAAACGGTTTTATTTAGCTTGAACTGTTCGTATGTCTGTAGGGTTGTCCCACATTAATGGAAATTTGAGCAATAGGAACTAACCGAATTTATAAAATACCTTTATCTCTGCTGTCATTTTAAAATTGCTTATCTTGAAAAATCCAATATGGCCGCCGCTACAAAATAGCTGATTCCATATTATCTCAAAAAAAAGGTTGATTGAGATATGTGTATCAAACGAACGAACTTGACTTGGAAAACACACTATATATTTTCTGCAATCCGCTCAATATCGGTATCAAATGAATTTTTTTGATTGATAGAATACAGCACAATGGTTTTATTGTAGAGAAATATTCTAATGAAACAGTTAATGTACTAAAAACTAGAAAATAAAATAAGTAAAAAAAACTTTTTAAGTTAAACGGTTTAATTGTGATTAAACATAATAATGTACTAAAAGCTAGAAAATAATTAAGCAAGTAGCAGTTAACAGTTATCACACCTCTCCTTCATTAGTCTAGGGCATTGATAATACTAAAATAAAATCGTGGGGCACGTTGGATTTCCATTATCCACAATAAGCGAATTCATATGTCCCACGATTTTATTTTAGTCTTATAAATGCTCTAGACTAATGAAGGAGAGGTGTGATAACTGCTAACTGCTACTTGCTTAATTATTTTCTAGATTTTAGTACATTATTATGTTTAATCACAATTGAACCGTTTAACTTAAAAAGTTTTTTTACTTATTTTATTTCAATTCTTTGCTCATATACTCAGCACATAGCACATCTGTCTAAGCTACATGAATCGTTAGAATCGTGGTTATCTAGTTTATGACATTGTTTTAAGGTAATCATTGGAACTAAATTAACTAAAACACATTTTCAAAAAGAATCACCATTGACTCAAATAATTTATGGACCATAAAATAGTATCACATTTGACGGAATCGTACTTATTCGTGGATTAATTGATAAAATGATGATTTCGATATATGAAACGACGCATAGAACATCACGAATAGTCACTGCATTTTTTCGTATTTTCAAATCCTCGAAAATAAAATTTCGACTGAAAAATCCATTGATAATAATTTCAAGTTATCAGCTGGCGGGACCATTCAAATAAAGTCTTACCTCCAAAATTTTCCATCTAATCAAACTAGAACTCACTCAAAAATGAAGAAAAGAGATATACCTTCCCACTGACCAAACTCAAATTCAATTTATCCGCCCTATCTTATCCTCTGCGCAACCGAATTCCTTCCTCTTCAAATCCCAACATAACTATCAGAAAAGATGACTCGAATAGCCTCAACCTTTTGACAATTCAAAAGTTTAAATCCGCTCATTCCGAATCATTTCGAACGAATCCCAATACTGGGGATAGTGGCTTCCGCCCCCTGAAGCCCAGCAAACGAACGCGACGAAGGTGTGAAGCAACGGTGAGCTTCCAATTGAGATACCATCTCTAGAGCCGTTTTGCGATCTTCTCGATGGCTTGAAACACACAAAAAAAGAGAAGGCAAACGAAAGTTTTCAATTTTCGATTAAACTTCGACACTTGACCGCCGTTAGTTTTTGCCACTCAGTTTGAAGTGTTGTATCTTTCTTATATTTTTGTTTTGCGATTTTTATTACTTCTATTGAGCCTCGGTGGCTTTACTTTGGAAAATGTGTCGGAATCAAATAGTGCAAAGGTAAAAACTAAAATGAAAGCCAAACGGAAAACACAACCTTACAATACGCTGTACATGCGCTAAACTGTTCCCGCATAAACTTCGGATAACTTTGAAACAAATTGCCTTCTCACGAACAGCTTCCTTGAAAGATGATTTATAATTCATGGTATTTACACTAACCTCTGGAAACAGTTTCAGAGCTTCTCAACTATGGCTTCGCTAAACTGTGAGCACATCGAATAGCATTTTCCATACCTCCATTCATGTTTTTCTTTCGCTAGTAAACATGTGTGCAAACGTGAGCAACATTGTGGTGGCAATAAATCATAAAATACTAATGATCGCAGAAAAACTGAGCTGTTTTTCATGGGCGAAAATGTGAAACCCACTCTAAAGTAACCAATATTTCCTACTGGTGCGTTCAAGTTTTATCGTGAACAGTGCTTCTGCACTTCAGATGCTTTCGAAGAGTTATTGCAGTTTCATCCTGCAGGAGTATAACCATCATCTCCTGCCTTCGCTTCTTATCCGCTTGGCACCAGCACTTCTGTAATGGCGCATCATTGGCTGCTTGATCGGTTAGCAGGTATTATCTTCGCTCCATTTATCACACAGCCACACCAACATAGTTACCAGCACTGCGATACCACCATCTTCACCAAATCATCATCATCTTTATCATCGTTTCAATCGATGTTGTTCCAATCGAAACAGTCACAGATTGTTCACCGCAGAGCAGTGGAATCCGCAGCAATGAAATGTTCCTCTAATGCCCAAGTGTATGCAAGGCGGGGGGGGAGCTCCCCACACGGAGCAGCGCAACACCATGCTGTCTATGTCCGTGATGAAAACTTTCGTTTCAACGGTCTGTCTTCATGCATAATTTATGGCCGTTCCAGACTGACTGGACACTTCGGCAACGAATTTCGCCAACCCCGGAGCCCGGACTGACGTTGATTAAGATGTGCATTTTGTCTCCACGTGGCGGACTCGTTCCGCAGTGCAAATATAATTTATGCAAACAACTGCTAATGGGCATGTCACCGGAAAAGTGTGAAAACCGGAGGAGGGTATCATTGTAGGAAACCGAATATGCTAACGCTGCGTGTGGTTATGTACTTCGCACAGCGGTTTGGTTCGAGAGAATATTTATATTCTTCAGTTTTTTCTGGTTGCCTCGATAATACAATGAAACAGTCGGAAGAAACGGATATCTTACAAATCAATACATTGTTTTTATATACAATCGACGAGTTATAGATTCATTTATATTTCTTTGTTCTATTTCAGTGGGAACGCGTGGCTATTAGTTCGAATGCTATTCATCAAGCTGCTCCATATTTCAAAAACAGGTATGTTGATAAAAACTAAACACAAGAATTCATCCAGTCCTATTCCCCATAAAGTATCTTTATGTTATTAATTTACATGTTTAATGAGGGCATAAATAATAATAAAATTATTATTATCGATTATTTGGTTTATCTGTATCTGTTCGATGTTTGCACACATATTATCCGTGTTTGTCGGAATACCTTTAAATCTTTGTCTCCTTTGTTTCCGGACAGTAATTTAATTTTGTCTCGATTCCGTTATTCAATCGGTTTCTGGAGCGTAATATTGTTCCAGATGATTGGAGACAAGTACGAGTTTGTCAGACAAATTACACTCTCGGGGTTTTGTGAGAAACATTTGAACATTTCTCACGAAGATTCGGCAATAAGCCGGTTCTCTTACATGGGCCTCCCAGGGCTCATGTTTAAGCCCCCTTTTGTACAACGTCTATGTAAGCGACATCGACAATTGTCTTACACAAAATTGCAGCCTAAGACAACTTGCAGATGATGGAGCAGTTTCTGTCGTAAGATCAAACGAATCCGACCTGCAAGAACCCTTACAAGATATTTTGAACAATTGTTCAACCTGGGCCATTCTGCTAGGGATCGAATCCTCCACGGAGAAAACAGAGATGGTGTTTTTTTCTAGGAAGTATGAGCCAGCAAAACCAAAGCTCCAACTTCTGGGTAAACCGATATCTCATGCTATGTCATTCAAGTATATTGGGGTCTGGCTCGACTGCAAATGTACTTGGGGGCCCATATTAGGTATCTGAGTAAAAATATCAACAAAGAATAAACTTTCTCCGTACAATTACCGGCACCTGGTGGGAAGCCCACCCCGAAGATCTTATAATGTTGTATCGAACAACTATTCTCTCATTGATGGATTATGGCAGTTTCTGTTTTCAATCAGCTGCCAAAACACACCTCATTAAACTCGATCGAATTCAGCATCTTTGTCTCCGTATTGCGTTGGGATGTATGCCCTCAACGCATACCATGAGTCTCGAGGTTTTGGTAAGCGTACTCCCTCGAAAAGATCGCTTCTATTTATTATCTCTTCGGTTCCTCATTCGGTTTAAGGTTATGAACCCATTGGTGATCGGAATTTTTTAACAGCTGATCGGGCTAAATTTTCATTCTGGATTAATGAGCTCATATCATGAATTTTTTTTTATCTGTCCATGAAGCAGGAAATCCATGGAATTCCAGATTATTATCGATCGGAGTTCGTTCCAACGATCTTCAAGGCAAAGTATGGGCGTATCGATTGTGAGAATATATACTTTACCGATGGGTCCTTAACGAACGAGTTCACAGGATTTGGAGTGTTCAACGAACTTTTAAGCACCTCCCACAGTCTTCAGAATCCTTGCTAAGTGTATATTGCTGAATTGGCAGCAATTCACTGGGTGCTGGACAGCCTCACGACCTGTTGAACGCTATTACATTGTAACGGATAGTCTTAGCTCTGTCGAATCTATCCGTTCAGTGAGGCCGGAAAAGTACTCGCCATACTTCCTTGAGAGAATATGCTTTATCCAGACGCTGTTATCACCTTTGTCTGGGTCCCTTCACATTGCTCAATTCCGGGTAATGAGCGGGCTGACTCATTAGCAAAGGTGGGTGCGATTGAAGGCTACATTTATCAGCGTCAAATCGCCTTCAATGAATTTTATTCTTTAGTCCGCAAAAATACCATCGCTAACTGGCAACGCAAATGGAACGAAGATGAATTGGGCCGGTGGCTCCACTTAATTATTCCTAAGGTTAGCCTCAAACCGTGGTTCAAAAGTCTGGACTTGAGTCGGGACTTTCTTCGCACCTTCTCCCGACTCATGTCCAATCACTGTTCGTAAGACGCGCTACTTTTTCGTTTTTATCTTGCCGACAGCAATTTCTGCGTTTGTGGCCATGGTTACCACGACGTCGAACACCTTGTTTGGTCGTGCGAGTTGTATCTTGTCGCCAGATCGAATTTAGGGCCTGATTCACGAATACACTACGAATACACTTCACGGTGGAAACGGAATGAAACGTATTCGCGATGACAACGGTACGGTGTCGACATCTGGATACGAGATTAGTTTCCCACTAAACTTATCATTATAATATCAAATTATCTTCAGATGAAATATTTGTATGAGATTATTATACCACATGAAGAAAACAAAGTTTTCCACTCATATTGAATACCAGTTTGAAACGAAGAAGTTAATTTTCATTAATGATTTTTTATTTGAAAAGTGCTCATTCTGCCTGAAAACTCATCTTTATCTTCGACACTTCACTAACTCGTAAAACGTAGTTCAATGGCGTGCCGTTTATTTCGTTTCCACTGTGAAGTGTATTCGAGAATCAGGGCCTTAATAAACTCCCTTCGGGCCCGAGGAAGGCAGCCCAATGTACCAGTAAGAGATGTTGGCTCGGTTATGAGAGATGTGTCCCAAATATATGTTTTCCTTAAAGCTGTCGATCTTCGAGTGTGATTGTTCTTACATCATTTTCCTCTCCTTTTCGTCCTACGCGAGCTTTCGGTTTCCTTCCTACTTTAATAAGTTAAACTCCAAATACACATTAGATGTAAGGATAGTTTTAAGAATTGAGTGTGAATGAGAATGTAAATGTGAGTGTGAGTGTGAACATTATTACAATCTCCTTACATCCCATTCTTTTCCAAATGAAAATGTGTCACCTTTCTAAACTCGAGTCGACCGCGAGTAATCGGTTTGTAACCATAGAATTAAGGAAACATGTTGATATATTTTAGGCAAATATAGTTAAGAATCTGGCTCCTTTAAACCTATGTAACTGAGCCTATAAAAATAAACGTATTAATAAAAAAAAGTAATTCAATCAGTGATCCAAGAGGGCTTTGAAAGCCTCTATGTTTAAGTCGACATCAATTATCTGAGAGTGATTTCATCCTAATTTCCTAGAATTTGTGAAAAGATTTTTTCTAGCTTGAGCTTGGGTAGACTGTACAATTCGTATTTGCTCTCCGTGATTGACCTGAACCAACCAAATTGCACAAAGAACACACAGCATGATGCTTGGGACTAGCAATTTTCGGTGATTCGAGCTTTAAATGGTCAATAACGACACCGGCCACGTCCTTACAGTCATCAGGGGAAGGGAAGGACTGTTAGTATGATACTCGCCGTCCGAAGGCCAGAAGGGTCGCCTCTATAGCGTGGTTCCCTAGCGATTATCATGGGAAGGATAATTGTTAGTGGTAAAGGATACGAATCAGGATTCACTGAGGGTAGTGATGTGATTATGCAAACGTGAACTATCGACCATTCGATGAAATGAAAATCCGAAAATGAGTCTCTTCACGCGGTGGAGATTTTCTTAGGTATCCTAAGAAGGAAAACCAGTTAATATAATTGTACCGGCTATATATGTCCTATTACTTGAGTTACCTGAGAAGGTAACCAAGAGAACTTCTCTATAACCAATCAGACCCAATATATATTTCGTTTTATTCAACGCATGAACTTTTATGAAGGGCTAATCGAGATGGCGAACCAATCAAGTCAACCCTGTGCGAGGTGCAAGAAAAATATAAATTCGCGAACCGGAAAGCCTTTACAGTGCGACGGAAGGTGTAAACAGTGGTTTCACAAGGCCTGCACATCGTTATCTGATGCGGAATATCAGGAAATCCAGACGGTTCCTGATAAATTTTGGTTTTGCATTCCTTGCAAGGAAAACCGAAATAGGAGCAGAAGAAGTACGATCAACATGGCTGACCCACCGTTGTTGTCTACACCACGCAATACTGAAAGAGATGCTGATTCTTCTAATCTGGAAATTGGAATTGGGAGGATTGAATCAAAGCTGGATAAACTGATTGGCTGGCAGCAAGAAGTGATATCGGAGGTGCGCAATATCCAAGTTGCACTTAATGAACTACGTACCACAACTGAAACTCTAATGGATGAGCAGCAACAGTTACGTGAACCAAATGATGAGCTGCGAAAGAAAGTAGAATGGTGTGAAATTGAAATCGACAAACAAAAGCAAGAAAAATTGAGCCATTCTCTGGAAATGTCGAACATTCCGGACATGGAAGGTGAAGATCTATTTAAAATTGTAAATACTATTTGCGGAGAGATTGGAGTCGAACTACGAAAGGATGAAGTCAAGGAGATCTTCCGGACGCCTGCCTATGCGTCCACGAAATCTCAATTGCCTCCATCTATTCAGGTTAGATTCCATAGTAAGGAGAAAAGGGACGATATAATTGCAAAAAAGAGGAGCAAGAGAGACCTAACTACTGCTGTGTTGAAAATGAATACCGGGAATTTACGCGTTGTAAACATTTACATCAATGAGGTGATGACAAAGCGAAATCGGTATTTGTTCAAATTATCGAGAGATCTAAAACGTGATGGTAAAATCAAGTTTGCCTGGTTCAGAGACGGTAGATTGTTGGTGCGGAAAACCGAAAAAGGTAGAGTCAGAGAAGTCTTATCGTGTGACGCCCTGAATGAATACATCAAATGATCAGAACCTTCAACTACCGTCTCAATCGAACACACGATCATTAACCACTATTAAATCTCTCAATATCAACAAAACGAATAGTCTCAAACTGTTCTACTTCAACGCTAGAAGTCTACGAGATAAACTTACCGAGCTAGAAGTACTACTGGATGATGCCCCATGCCGAATGGATGTTCTTCTGATAACAGAAACATGGTCCCGAGGTGATGTCGAATCATCCATGTCACCTCTAAACTACAATTGCTTCTTCGCTTCGCGATCATCAAGGCGAGGAGGAGGTTCAGCAATATTCGTTCACAAAGATATCAATGCCAAACTTGTGGAATCGTATTGCGACGAATACAACAGTATTGTTGCTGTGGAAATTGGATATCCACAAAAGATTGTTTTGACCTGTGTATATAGGCCACCCCAAACACTTGCCACCGCTGTGGATGGATTCATAGAATTGCTAGATGAATTTCTCACTCGACGAGGAAAATACACCATGATCTTATGCGGAGATTTCAACATCGATTTGTTGCGAACTAACACTACCGTGCAGAAATATACGACTACGGTTCACTCAAATGGATTTAACTTCTGCGACACTACTCCGACCCGATATGAAGCGTGTCTGGATCACATATCTACTAACAACACAGCAATCCACACAACAGTACAACATCTGCAGTACAGTTTATTCGACCACGATGCTATCTTCGTTGAAGCCGACTACAAGATAACTAGCCTGCCACAAATGCGAGAAGTTTACCCAAAAATTAACATTAACAGTTTCCGTGAGATCCTGCTACAGCACCCTATAGTGACGAGCCGTAGTGTCGGTGTGGAAACTAACTACACTTCGTTCATCTCAAGATTTCAACAAGCACAGGGAAATTCATCGAAACGCATACTAGTGTCAACAGTAACTCGCAGACATTCGAAACCGTGGATGGATTACGAAGTAGTGGTGTGTATACGGGCCAAAAATTACTGGTATGCAAAACATCGCAAAAATAGATCCGATAACTTCGTCCGAAACGTATATTATGACTGGTGTAGAAAAGTGACATACATGAAGCGAAGCAAAATGAAACAATACTATGCTAATAAGTTTGAACGAGCTAAGGGAAGTGTATCGAAAACTTGGGACACTATAAAGCAAGTTATAGGTACGATCAAAAACTGTGATGCAATTACCGGAAAGTGTGATACCTTAGAAGATAGACTATGTGTACTTGAAAATGCGAACAACTACTTCGCCAGGGCTGGCGCGCAACTAGCGAAGAAGATACCATATGTGGATCTGGGACCATTCTGCGAACAAACCAATATTTCGCTCAACTTCACCA